>NC_048893.1:202869450-202878913 GCF_011077185.1 Oxyura jamaicensis
CCATCCATCCATCCATCTCCACTCTTCATCCTTATCCATCTCCAACCTCCTTCATCCATCCATCCATCCATCCATCCTTCTCCTTCTCCATCCATCTATCCATCAATTCATCTCCATCCATCCATCCTTATCCATCCACCCATCTCCACCCATCTCCATCCATCTAACCATGCATCCATCCTTATCCATCCATCCATCCACCTCCATCCACCTCTCCCCATCTCCCCCCACCCCCCACCCCCCCCCCCCCCCCCCCCTTCCCCCTTCCCACCACCCCCACCCCCCCCATGCCCCATGGCCATGCTCTGCAGAGCATCCACGCTCCACCTTCCCCGACGGCAGAAGCTGGAGGCACCAAGCCCGGCGTGCAGATCCAGGACCCACAGGAGCTGTGATTTCCACCGTGCTCTTTCCAGGCCAGGACGTGTCCGGAGAAGAACACGGGTCGCTTCCACCCCCGCTCCCCCCAGCCCGGCTCTTTTTAAAGCTCCAATGTTTGGTCCCGGTGGGGCTGTTTCTCCGGGCTCTCTCGGTTTCCATGGCGAGGATGGGTGAGGAATTTCAAAGGGAAAGGCTCCAGTAAATGAACTCTCTCTATAAATAGCGTGTTTGCTTTTGGGTCTTTGGGAACCGCGGCCCGGCCAATCAAAGGGAGAGCGAAAATCAGCATCTGGGTAAAAATATTCCAGCGGCTCGCGCCTCGGTGCTGGAGGAGAGGGTGCAGAGCTGCTCACCTTCAGGGTCCTGCCCAGCCTCCCAGTCCATGCCCACACCGGCTACTGGGACCAGTCACCCCATGGCTGTGGCCAGGAGCAGTGCTAACCCCAGGCTGTGTCCCCCCAGAAGTCTTACACCGATACCCGTACTCATTTTAAGTTGAATCCTTACAATTTCAGGGCTGGGGGTGCCGAGGAGGGCGTCAGGCTGGTGATCAGGGCATCCGTCCTGCCACGTCCCTCAGCCCCTGCGCTCCGGTGCTCGTCCCTTTTTGGGAACAGGGCTGTCTCCATGCCACCGGTCACCCCACCGGTGACATCCGAGCCACCACCGGACCCCGCAGGGACTTGGCATCGGGGCAGGGATGCGCTGGGGCACGGACATCCACGGCGCTGCGTGGTGGCATCACCCGTCGGGTCCCTTCTGGAGGAACCATGGGACCAACAGGAGGCTGGCAGCTGGACCGGCGATGGGACAGCAGTGGGATGGCCGGGGGGGCAGCCCGGCAGCGTGGCTTGAGCAGGACTGGTTAATATTTCCCTGGCAGGGCCGCGGGGTTGCTATTTGTGACCGCACGTTCCCCGGCCCGCTGGTACTCTCCAAAGAAAACAAGCAGGGAGTTGTTTGCATGGGAAGATTGGCATCTCCCGGCCCGGGATATGGTTTCCTGCTTTTTTTAGCCGGGATAGCAGGAGACTCGCCGGCCTGCCCTGATTTGGCATCCTTCTCCTTGCCTTTTTTTTTTTTTTCTTTCTTTTTTTTTTTTAACGGGTTTCATCCTGACCCCCCGGCAGCGATCCTGTCGCTATCGGTCGGGGACGGCGCGCAGCAGGAGCCTGGTGCCGCGCACGGGGGAGGACGGCCGCCGGTGCTTTTCGCTCTCGCTTTTCGGTTGCCCCAAAGCCCCGCTGCGATGGGATGTAGATGGCTCAGAGCCTCGGGGACCAGAGACGGGGGCCGCCCCCCGGCCGCCCGCGCCCGCCGCAGGTCAGTAGATGCCTCAGCGCCCTTTTCTCAACCCCCCCCCCATGATGTGACAATGACATGATGGGGAAGGCGTCACCTCTCGCCCCGCCGTGACGCGGCGCGTGCTGTGGGCGGTCCCGTGCTCCCCCCCCAAATTCCTCCTCCATCACCCCCCAGCACCATCTCCCCACCGTGGCCCTGCTGTGCCAGGGGAGCTGGTGTGGGCTGGGGGGCTGGGGGTGGCCGCGGGGTGCTGGTGGTGCTGGGGGTGGTGGCAGGAGGGGTTCAGTGAGGGCTTCTGCTGGTGGCTGCTGGGTCCATGGTCGGGGCAGGGGACACGTGCGAGGCTGGGATAGGGGCAGGGCAAGGTCTGCTTGGGGCTTCCATCAGGTCCTAGTGGCTTCTGGGTGCCCATCAGCTCCTGGGTGTCCATGGACACCTGGTGGCTCCTGGGTGCCCATCAGCTCTGGGGTGTCCATCAGGCCCTGGTGGCTCCTTGGTGCCCATCAGCTCTTGGTGGCTCCTGGGTGTCCATCAGCTCCTGGGCATCCATCAGCTCCTGGGTACTCAAGAACTCGTGGGTGCCCCTGGATTCCTGCTGCTAGGCGTCCATCAGCTGCTGGGTGATCATGGACTTCTGGTGCCCCTTGGCTCCTGGGTGCACATCAGGTGTGCCCCTGGACACCAGGTGCCTCTTGGCTACTGGGTGTCCATCAGCTCCTGGGTCCTCAGGGATTCCTGGGTGTCCATGGCCTCCTGGGTGGCTTCTGTGTACCCCTGGACTCCTGGTGCCCCTTTGCTCCTGGGTGCCTCTTGATTCCTGGGTGTCCATCAGCTCCTGGGTCCTCATGGATTCCTGGGTGTCCATGGCCTCCTGAGTGGCTCCTGGGCATCCATCAGCTCCTGGTTGCCCATGGACTCCTGGATGTCCATTGTCTTCTTGGTGCCCGTGGACTCCAGGGTGCCTGTTAGCTCCTGGGTGCCCATCAGCCCCTGGATGTCCATCAGCTCACTGGTTCCTGCTGGCTCCTGATGTCCCTGGACTCCTGGATGTCTTTTGGTTCTTGGGTGCCCATCAGCAGCCCCTGGGTGCCCATGGACTCCTGGTGCCCTTTTCGACCTGGGTGCCTCTTGGTTCCTGGGTGTCCATCAGCTCCTGGATGCTCCTGGGTAACTCCTGGTGCCCATCAGCTCCTGGATACCGAGCTGGGACATCTCCTGGGACCCCCAGGTTTCCTCGCACCCTCCTCGCCAGGCACCCTGCCCCATGCCACCATGCACCCAGGCCGTGTTTTACCCACGTGTGCCAGCAGGAAGGGACAGGACCAGGTCCCACGCACTGCTCCAGGGGGACGGCACCAGGGTGAGACGCATCCTGCTGCACGGGGTGGAGAAGGAGGATGCTCACGGGTTACCAGGGATGCAGGCTGCTGTGCCAGGTCCCCGTGCCAACCTAGGAGCCGAGGCAGGGCTCAGCGATGAATTTTAGGGGGGACACAACACCGGAGCTGCCACTTGGCTGGTGGGTCGGGGCTGAGGGAGCCTGGCCGGGCGCCGTTTGGGGCCGGAGGCGGTAGGGGGGGGAGCGGGGCCGTGTTGTTGCAGTCTGACCTAAGCATCTGGAAAGCAGCGCTCTTGGGCTCCGGCCTGCGTGACTAAAACTTGAGGCAAAAACCTTCCATATTTGGTGAAAGGCGCTCGAGGGCCCGGCCAGCCCTCGCCCCCCACGGCACACTTAACCCTCCGGGCGCCCCTCCGGCCCCGGCCGCGCCGAGGGGGCTGGCGTGCAGCGAGCTTTGGGAGGGCTCGGCGTGGCGAGGAGAAATACCGGGGGTGTAAAAAGGGATGAGCATCACAGAGCGGCCGGGAGGATGGGATGGGATGGAGCCTGGATTTGGGATGGAGCCTGGATTTGGGGATGGAGCGGTGGTCCCGGCACGGGAGGATGCCCTGGGATGCGCCAAAGCTTTGGAGAGGGGCAAGGAGAACCCCTCGCAGCCCTTCCCAGCGAGGCAGGCCCTGATTTCAATTAAAACCACGTGGGAAAAGCCCTGCTGCCCCGCCGCGTGTTTGCCTGATGAGTTTTTGTTCCTTCGGGAAATGAGCCTCCCTCCTTCTCCCCGGCCCCGTCCCGGCTCACCGGGGTGGCGCGGGGTGCTCAGCGAGAGCCCTTCCTCACATCCCGGCAAAATTGCTCCATCCCCTTATTACTTTTTTTTTAATTTCTGGCTTTTTCTCACACTTACAAAGAAAAATGACAGCCGGGCCGTGTCCTCCTGGGATGAATCACCGTAGCCCAGCAGTCAAAGAAGGGAAAAAGAGCAGCTAAGCCAGCCCCTCCGGCCTCCCTCATTAATGCGAGCTCCTTCCCCGCGATTTATGGCCGGGGATCACATGGGCCTTGCCGGGAAAGCGGCGCTTTTTCCGCCTACCACCGACAACTGCAATCCCTTTTTTTTCTGGTAAAGGGGACGCCGAGCCCGGGCGAGAGCCTCCTGGAGGGCCGCGGGACTTGGGAGGCGAAGGGAAGAGCGGCGCGGTGGGAGCTGAGCTGGGAAAAGAAAAAGCGGTGGCGATTTTTAACCAGGGCTCTCTGCCTGGGAAAAGGGGACAGGATGCGGGCTCGGGCTGCTCAGGGGGATTTCAGCAGCTGACCTCGCAGCGCATCCATTTGCTGGTGAAGGGGCCGAAGCCACGCTGCTCCTCCTCCTCCTCTTCCTCCTCCTCCTCCTCCCGGCCCCGCTGCCGGCCGCTGCCTTTCTACATGGGAGCATCTCGGCACAGAAAAGCACCAGAGCCTGGGAAAAGCCACGGCCGAGAGGCAAAAGCAAACATCTCCAGCCCGAGGGCTTGCGAATAAACACGGGGGTATTATTAGTAACCGAGGCTGAGCCGAATCGGGGCTCCTGATTTATGCTCCCGTTTCCTTTCAAGACTTTATGCTCCGCAAAAGCGCCCGGGACGCTTCTTACCCGTGGGAGAGCGGCGAGCGGTCGCCCGGGGAGCGATGGCAACCCCCGGATAGAGCGTAGGGCCATGCGTGATGCTGGCCACCACCTCCCTGCCCCGATTCTGCGGCTTTTCGCAACAAAACACGCGGCCCCTCGTGCTCCCCAGGATGGAGGAGACACGGAATCGGACCTAATGGCAGCGTCTTGAGCTGTGTAGGTTTCCACGTCAGGCACATCACTGCAAACCGCCGGCCCCATAAATGGCTCGTTTAATTAACCTCAAACTTTATTCCAGAAAAATAAAAACACAAAAAAAAAACCTCCTCTGGCCTTCGGGTTAGCCTGAGAAACTGCAGGAGCGCTTGGCGGAGAAGGCAGCGAGGGGTCGGCATCCAGGCGGGGACAGAAACGGCTTCATTATTCAAAAATTAGGACTGGGTGGTTGAAATCCCTTGATGGAAACAAATTTGGGGCCTGGAGGTGCAGGTTTGGGGTTGTTTTGCCAGCACGGGGGCTGCCAGCGTGCATCGAGTGCCTTCGGGCACCTCGGAGCCGCGCGAGCAAGCTGAGCGCGCCGGGGAGATGCCCTTGGGTGCAGGGCTCTGATTTCTGAACCTCTTTTATTTCATGTTTCTGAACCTCTTTTATTTCATTATTTTCAACGTTTTGGGGGGGAAATAAAGCGTTCAATAAAGCTCTGCAGGTGGAGTTTTGGGGTGCTCCCCGGGGCGGGGGACTGTCCCCAAAGCCGGCGGCTCTCGCTGTGTCCCAGCTCCCTCTAGTGGGACCTGCCCCCGGGGAGAGCTGAGGTTCAGGATTCCCAGTTCCCACCAGTTCCTTGCAAACTGGGAGGTGCCAAGATTCTCGCGCGGCTGGCTTTTGGGTCGCTCTGCTCCGGTTTTGCTTTTCTTTCGAGAGTTCCCGGTTTATTTGTGGAGCTGGTGGCTGAGGACAAGCTGCAAGCTTCCATCTCTTTTTAATTTTGGCACACGTTGCGGGGGTGACAAGAATATCGCCTCTCTTGACGCAGGGCTCCCTCCTCTTCAGCACGGCTTTGGAAGCCCTGAGCAACAAACCCTGCTCCCGAAACGGTCTGAAACCCTCCGTTTTTACCCAAAGCAGGACATTTCGCCCCAAGATGAGGCTTGCAGGACGTGCAGGGTCCCCGGACGGGGTGCAAAGACAGCGATTTTCGCCTCCTGGGCTGGTGACACCCGCCCGGGAGCGTAATTCTTGGCGATTAACCCCCAGCCTCCGCCTTCCCCTCTGTAATTAATATTTGATTGCATTTGAAATGAAACAGGCCGTGGTTACACGCAGGCTGGTGAACCCGCGAGCGCCGGCTGCGACGCGCCAGCACCATGGGGACGCGCAGGGGCCGCAGGGTTTGATGCTGCTGGTGGTACCTGGCCTCGTGGTTTTACCCATTTCTGGAAAATTGGATGGTTTGGGGTTGATTTAGAGCTCGGAGGTCGGATGCTGATGGGGACGTCGCCGTTGCTGGCCAGGATTGTGCTGTTCCACGAGGATTTCTCCCATGCCAAAATGGGGAGGTTGGCACCTGGGTTGGGCTTGGGATGCGGGGTGGTGTTAGTAGGGATGTGCCCGGCTGGAACATGCTGCCCCATAGGTCCAAGACCCCACAGACCCCCTTTGGCCTCACCGTGCTCCCCTGAAGCTGCTATTGGAGCATTAAAAAAATGAAGCAGAGCAGCCTCGGAGAGCTCCTGGGCTTGAGCAGGAGGCAAAGCAGGGGGGAGCCTGCTCCCTGCAGGCAGAGGGAAGAGCTGGGGGGATGCCAGCGGGTTTGCCCAGGAGGATTTGAGGCTTTTGGGGCTGGGTGGGTGGCACCCAGGGGAAGGAGGGCTCGAGCAGATCGAACGCGCCGGGCTCCGAAAAAAAAAATAAAAAAAAAAAAAGCTCACCCAAGAGGAAGTCTCAAGGTGTTTACAAAGAAGCCGCTCTAAAAATAGCCGGCTCAGATTTTAGACATCCCTAAAAATAGGCTGCGCTGCTCGAGTGGCCAAACACTCCCAGGAATTTCCTGTGGGCTGCGGGCCGCGCGCAGGGGGGTCCGGGCTGGGCAGCCGGCGGGGACGGCTGGGCCGAGCCTTCGTCTTTCCCTTCCCGGCTGACAGCGAGCAGGATGCGGCCCCACTCCTCCCCTGGTCCCTCACTGGGCACGGGGCTGAGCCCTTCTCCTCCCATCCTCCCTCCTCCGTAAAGTCCCGGGAGGTTTTCAACCAGCCGTGGCAGCTCAACCCCAATAGTAGACAGCGGAGAATCCACTCTCGTGGGAAGACGCGGCCTGCGATGAAGGGGTTGAATAAATTGGGGGGAGGTCTCGCGGCAGTGGAAACATGGGGATGCGATGCTGGTCAGGGCCACTGGGAGGGCTCGAGGGCTTTGCTGCAGGCGTGGGCCTGGGGCTGCAGCCGCAAGGGGTCGGGGATCGCTGCTGAAATGGGTCTGGGGCTGCAGCGTGATGGGTTTGGGGTTGGAACACCAGTGGGGCCGGGATGGCAGCCCTAATGGGTCCTGGATTGCAAATGAAATGGGTCCAGGACTGCAACCTAAACGGATCTGGGATGGCAACCCAGCTGAGTCCAAGATTGCAACCCCAGTGGGTCTGGGATTGCAACCCCAGTGGGTCCTGGATTGCAACCCCAGTGGGTCTGGGATTGCAACCCAAACGGATCTGGGATTGCTACCCAGAGGAATCCAAGACTGCAAGTCCAGTGGGTCTGGGATTGAAACTCCAATGGATCCTGGATTGCAACCCCAGCTGGTTTGGGATTGTGACCCCAGTGGGTCTGGGATTGCAAATGAAATGGGTCCAGGACTGCAACCCAAATGAATCTGGGATTGCAACCGAGTGCAAGATTGCAACCCCAGTGGGTCTGAGGCTGCAAACAAAATGGGTCTGAGATTGCAATTGAAATGGGTCCAGGACTGTGACCCAAATGAATCTGGGATTGCAACCCAGCTGAGGCCAAAATTGCAACCCCAGTGGGTCCAGGCTTGCAACCCCAGTGAGTTTCGGATTGAGACCCCAATGGGTCTGGGATTGCAACCCAGATGAGTCCAAAACTGCAGTCCCAGTAGGTCCTGGATTGCAACCCCAGTGGGTCTAAGAATACAACCCCAATGAGTCCAGGCTTGGAACCCCGGTGGGTCTGGGATTGTAACCCCAATGGATCTAGGATTGTAACCCCAGTGGGTCCTGGACTGCAAACCCATTGGGTCCAGGATTGCAACCTCAATGGATCTGGGATTGCAAATCCAGTGGGTCCGGGATTGCATCCCCAATGAATTCTGGATTGCGACCCCACTTGGTCTGGGATTGAAAATGAAACAGGTCTGAGATTGGAACCGAAATAGGTCCAGGACTGTAACCTCAATGGATCAGGGTCTGAAATCCAGATGAGTCCAAGACTGCAACCCCAGTGAGTCTGGGATTGCAACCCCAAAGGGTCTGAGATTGCAACCGAAATGGGTCTGGGATTGCAGCTGAAATGGGTCCGGGGTTGTAACCTCAATGGGTCCAGTCTGGATGGGGCTTTGGGCAACCTGATCTAGTGGAAGGTGTCCCTGCCCATGGCAGGGGGGGTGGAACGAGGTGGTCTTTAAGGTCCCTTCCACCCCAAACCATTCTGTGATTCTGTGATTCAATGATCTGGGACTGCAACCGTAATGGGTCCAGGGTTTTAACTGAAATAGGTCTGGGACTGCAACCCAGAGGGGTCTGGGACTGTAATCCCAATGTGTGTGGGGTTACTACAGGAATGGATCCTGGTCTGCAACCCAGATGGCCCCAGGCTGGCCCTGATCGCACCCATAATGAGCCAACGGTGAGAGCGGGGTGCTGCAGAAGCAGCCACAGGAGCTGCCTTGCATGCAGCCTCATTACCCCGAACGCGATTAATTAGCCCCGGCCACCCGTGGCATCCTGCCACGCACCCATCCTGGTCCCCCCCCGGGTCCCCTCCGTGTTATGGGATGCTCGTCTTGCTCGGCGCCGAGAGGAAATTTACTGTCTGCAGCAGTAGGGCGCAGCCCTGCCGCACGCCGTTGCTGTGGGAACGGGCAAGCGGCTAATTAGATTTAATTAACGAAGCAGGAGGGGAGCGCGCTGCAAGCGGATGCGGGGATGCGGCATCGCCTGGCGAGCGGGGCTGCGGGAGCTACAGGGTGGTGGGGTTTTTTTGGGGGGGGGAAGAAAATGAGTCCTGCAATTGCTGCTGCGCTTGCGGAGGGGGACCCAGCACCCCAAACCCTTCCTGGAAATAAAGGACGGACACTCCATAATGCAGCAAAGGAGGGGTTCCAAACCCCCCAAAACCAACCCCACCAGCCCCCCAAACACCACGAAAACCCCAATCCCCTGCCGACGAAGCCCAGCATCCCCCCTCCAGCCCCCTTTTTCCCACCCCTCTCCCCGGCGCAGGATGCGGCCCCGGCGTGCGCCAGTGGGCACGGCCGCGCCGCCAGGCTCAGCCCCCGTTTCCCAGCCCCGCTCCCCGCTGCTGCCGGTGCCTCGGCACCACCCGGGGCCGGGGACCACGCGTGCCACCGCCACGCGCCCCCGGACGCACGCACGCACGCGCCGCCCGCCGCCTGCAGCCTCTCCGCGGGAGGGATTCATTTTTATTATTATTATTATTATTATTATTATTTTATTTTTTAATACGGAATTGCCTCGCTATAAATAGACCCCTCTATTTTATTTCATCCCCCCTCCGCGCTGCAGCGCTCGGGCTTTTCGTCGTCACCATTATTATTCTTTTTGAAGGGGGGGGGGAGGCATTCTGGGGGAAGGGGGGGGGGTT
>NC_048893.1:202879013-202885798 GCF_011077185.1 Oxyura jamaicensis
TTTTTTTTTTTTTTTTTTTTTTTTTTTTTTGCCTTCCCCTCGGGCCACGAGGGACGGACCGACCCCGGGACCTGCATGCTGCAGATGGTGAGGACTCTGGCGCAGTTCACCATCGCGCTGGAGGACATGCGAGACATCGGGGACGGCATCGACGCGGCCTTTGCCGCCGCCTCCGGGCTCGGTGGGGCCGCCGAGGAGCTGCCGGAGAAGGGCCGCGGGGGCCCCGAGGTGATGCCAACAAAAAAAGGGGGGGACCCCCCCCCCTCCCCAGTTTTGGGGATGGGGGTCCCTGGGGGATGCCGGAGGGGTTTTGGGGATCGGTGAGGGGGAGGGGGGTCCGGCTGCGTCACGGTGGGACACGTGCGTGGGGTGAAAGCCGCCGGGGCTGGACCACCATCGCCGTGGCAACCGTGCCTCCATCCTCATCCCGCCGCCCCCGCTTTTGGGGGGGGTCCCACCCGAAAAGCTGGAGGGGGCGATGGGGGACGGATCCGTGCACCCCCCACACACACACACCCACGCTGATGTATGTACGGATGGGGGGGTTGCAGTGCTGGGGAGGTGCCCCCCAAATCCCTTGGCAGTGAGGTGCTGAGGTCCCCAGGGTGCTGAGCAGCTCGCATCGCTCCGGGGGGTGCAGGATGAGGCCGGGGGTTTGGGATCGGAGCTGGAGCAGGTGGAGGGCAAAGCCCCCACGGGGCGCATCCTGCCTGGTCCTGCAGGATGGGGCCTTTACGGCCAGCTCCTGCTCATCCCCCGGGATAACAACCGTAACATGCAAAAATCCCCTTTGGGATGGTTGGGGCTCATCCCCCAGCCGAAAAATCCCCCAAACCAAAGCCCGTGGTGCTGTGCTGAGCCCATTCAGCTCGCCGATCCGGCAGGAAAAACGTCCCGGAGCATCACCACGAGCTGCCACGGGGGAAACTGAGGCAGGGCAGGGGGGCGAGCACCTTACTGTGCCCATCCCAGGGCAGGATCGGGCCCATCGCCAAAATATTTGGCCCTAAATAACGTTTTCCTTCCTTGCTCGGTGGAAAAGGGGTGACCCCAGCCTGGAGCGCGGGTGGGGAAACTGAGGCACGGCTCCGTCCTTTGGTGATGGGTGGCCGGGGGGGAGGATCGGCGCCTGGGGAGGATGCCCTGGAAATTTGGGGTGCCCGTGTCCCCCGTGGGGAACAGGGAACAGTGTTGGCCATGGGGCTGTGGTGCAGTTTGGGGCTGAGAGGGGAGATAAATCCCCGCTTAAATCCCTCCAGTTTTGGGGGTGCACAGCCGAGCTCCAGGGGCAGCACCACAGAGGGCTGGGACACCCCGCTGGCAGGGCTTTTTGGGGTCCCTGCCCCCATGGTCTTTGGGGTGTCTCCGTTAACACCCCAAAGGTTTTGTTACTGTTTAGGACCCTTTGAGTGTCTCCGTGCCCAGATTCGTTGAAGCATCTCCGCACCCAGGGTCTTTGGAGCATCTCAGCACCCAAAACTTTTGGGGTGCAGGGAATTTGGAGCATGCCTGCTCCCCAATCTTTTGGGGCATCTCACACCAGAGCCCTTGGGATGTGTTTGCATCGAAAACTTTTGGGGATTCTCTGCACCAACGGTCCTTGGAGCACCTCAGCACCAAAACCTTTGGGGTGTCTCTGCACCAAGAGTCCTTGGAGCACCCCAGAACCTAAAAAATTTGGGGTTTCTCACAGACAGGGTCCTTCGACCATCCCTACACCCCAAAATTTTGGTGCATGGGGTCTTTGGACCATCTCTGCACCCAACTCTTTCTCGGGCATCTCTGCACCCAGGATCTCTGGGGCATCTCAGCACCCAAAACGTTTGGGGTGCAGGGAATTTGGAGCATGTTTGCACCCAAATCTTTTGGGGCTTCTCACACCAAAGCCCTTGGGATGTGTTTGCATCGAAAACTTTTGGGGTTTCTCTGCACCAAGGGTCCTTGGAGCACCCCAGCACCTAAAAAATTTGGGATTTCTCACAGGCAGGGTCCTTGAACCATCCCTAAACACCCCCAGATTTTTGTGTGTAGGGTCTTTGGACCATCTCAGCACCCAAAACTTTTGGGGCATCACTGAGGGCCCTTGGACCATCTTGCCCCAAGGCTGAGCCGCAGCCTGGGCTGTTCTCAGGGACACCCCCCCACGGGTGCTGTGTTCTGGAGGGGGGGGATCTCTGAGACCCACAGCTGCCTGGACCACCACCCCCTGCCCCCCCCCTGCACCCTCTGAGCCCCCTCTTTGGGGCACGGGGCGTCGGGGCCGGCCGGGAGCAGCGCGGGTGCCCGGGGGCCGTGAGGAATTCGTGGCGCGGGGCCGTGCCGAGCGCGGGGAGAAGGAGGCCGCCGGCACCGACCCATGTAGGGCTGTGAGAGCTCCTGACGCGGGCGCGGAGGAAACCAGGCGTCTGTGAGCTCGGTGTCATGTACTTCCTAATCCTCCTGGATTCCTCCATCGGGGTGGAGAGGGAGCTGGACGAGCGCCGGGCTCCCGCGGCGCACAGCCCCCCCTGCGCCGTCACCGGAGGGGACGCCTCGGTGCCCCGAGGTAGCAGCCGGGTCCCCCCGGCCCCTCGGATCACCCCGATTTCATTTGGCTTCTCTCTGCCCGCGCAGGACATGAGGAAGCACGTCATCATGACGCTGCTGGACACGGAGCAGTCCTACGTGGAGTCCTTGCGCACCTTGATGCAGGTGAGGGGGCGCGGCGGGGGCGCGGGTGGGTGACGCGTGGTGGCCCGGTACCGCCTCGACAGGGAGCACGGCGGGGCTAAAAACCCCGCTGGGGACATCCAGAGGTGTCACAGCGGGGTCGTCCCTTCCTTGTGACCGTCCCCAGGACCTGAATTTGGAGTCCTGGTGTTGTACCAGCACGGGGACGGGGAGGGGACCGGTGGCAGCGTTGGGGACAGCGGGACCGGTGGTGGGAGCAGTATGGAAAGGAGCGCTGCTGAGGATGGGGTGTGCGGTCACCTCCACCCCCAGATCAGCCCTATAACTGCTCTGGATCAGCTGTCACCTAGGGGGTGTCATGTCCCCAAGCTTGTTCCCATGCTCACTCCCCAAAACCCCTCCCTTGCACTTCCTGGGGCACCGCCGGTGCCCGTCCTGCACCGGGGGTCTCCAAATCCCCAACCCCATCACCCCCCTCGTTTTCTGCTCTGCTCCAGCTCCCACAGCCATGGGCCAGGGACTTTTTTAGGTTCCCCCCCCGCCTTTTTTTTTTTTTTTTTTTTTTTTTTTACTGAGCTAATTCCAACCCCTGAGCATCATCCCAACACCTGGCTTGGGTTTTCCAAGAAGTCCCCATCCAGCTGTTGTGCAGGAGCCAAGGACCCTTCAAGGCTGCTCCTCGTGCAGAATTTGGCTCGGAGGAGCCTGGTCTGGGTCATATTTTGGGGGAACTACACACGGTTCATGGCCAGAAGGTGTCTGTGCTGGTCTCAGCATGGCCAGAGGATGTTCCCCGTGCTCCTGTCCCCCTCCAAAGTGGCACAGCAGCCTGGCTGGGGAGGACACGCTGGAGGCACCCGATGGACATGGGTGTGCTGATGGCTAAGCTCTCACCCATGGGACACCTCCAGGAGACCTGGTTTTCTGGTGGGGGTCACAGGGGTCCAGATGTCCCCAGCTCTCCAGTCCCAACCAGGATGAGGTGTTTGGATCCCAGTGTGTGCTGGTGGCGTGTAGCATCATGGCCACCAGGCCCGGGGACCACCTGGAGCAGCATCTCCCAGCCAACCCCTTTGGTGGGAACTGTCTCCGTGCTCTTCTCCCCATCTGATCCCCACTCACCCAGTTTTGTGCCGCATGGGGTGCAGGGACCAAACCTGGCCCAGCCCAGCTCCTTCTGGAGGTGTTGGCCCTGTCGGGTTTGGAGCTCTGGGAAGGATCCAACCCTGCTAACTGGGGCCTCCATGAGATGTCCACCATCAGCCCAGGGAACCTCATCCTTGGTGGGGATTCCTCCCTGGTCAGCTCAGAAGGGGACACCTGAAGCAGCATGGGGTGGGTCCTGGCCTCACTGCTCAGCTCCATGGCCCTCCCGTGTCCTGGAGGGCTTGATAAAGTGGAACCACTTGGAAAGTGGTTTCATAGAGCCCTGCTGCCCCCAAGCATCGCTCCTTGGCCATTGCCCAAGAGAGGTTAGTGGGCGAGGTGGTGGTCCAGAGATTGACCCAGCGCATCCACCCTGCTGGTTCAGCCCCTCCTGGTCCCAAACACATTAAATCCCACCAAGAACCCACAGATTTGGTTGTTCTGCCCTGATTTCCCATCTGGATAACCCAGAGGGGTCCAAAATTCATGACAGCAAAGGGTTGGAGGCCGTTGAGGCCGTGGCTCGGGGACAGAGGACAAAGTGCATTGGAGGTTCCTGGTCCAAACCCTATACTGAAATGGGGATGCGATGGGTGGGATGGGGCTCAGGAGAGGTGGGGTGCCCAAACTTCTGCTCTGGTCCCTCTGACGGGTCCCCAGGTGCCCAAAGTCGTGCAGGACCCAGGGTTGATGCCTCCTCCAGCATCCCAAGCCTTGGCTGGGCTCCTCAGGAGACCCCCTGCTGCAGGATGCCATGGTTCCCGGTACTTAAATGGGTTGAACAATTAATCCTGGGGAGGTGGAAACAAAAACCTGTGGGTGCCCCAGCGCGACGCTTCCCCGCAGGGTTACATGAAGCCACTGAAGCAGCCGGAGAACTCGCTGCTGTGCGACCCGTCCCTGGTGGACGAGATCTTCGACCAGATCCCCGAGCTGCTGGAGCACCACGAGCAGTTCCTGGAGCAGATCCACGACTGCGTGCAGAACTGGCACGAGAAGCAGAAAGTGGGCGACCTCCTGGTGCAGTCGGTAGGGCCCGACCCCATCCCATGGCGGGGTGGGGACGAGAAGGGTCCATCCCGAAGCTCCCCCGCGCCCAGGCTTTGCTTTCGGCAGGGAAAAGCCTGGGAGCAGGGAGCAGGGGGATGACGGAAGGCCAGGAAAACCACGTCGGGGATGGGGAGAGACGATCTCCAGGCCCTCGGTCTGCTTTAGCTTAACGGGGGCTCTGCAGCTCGGCGTTTCCGCGTCGAGCAGAAATGTCAGGGCTGAGGCATCGAGGCGGGGAGCTGAGCCTGGGCAGATCCCAGATGGGCGCCGTTAACCCTTGGGACAACTCCTCCGGCCCCAAACGTGCCCGGAGGTTTGGGGGAACCCAGTGCCGAGCCCCTTTTTTTGCCTTTTTTTCTTTTACCCCCACTAGTTCTCCAAGGACGTGCTGGTGAACATCTACTCTGCCTACATCGATAACTTCCTCAACGCCAAGGACGCCGTCAGGATGGCCAAGGAGGCACGGCCGGCGTTCATCAAGTTCTTGGAGGTGGGTGTAGGGCCACTGGTGGAGCAGAGTCAGGGTTAATGGGAGTAAACTGGTTATCTCTGGCCAAACTGGGATTTTTCCAGCCTTTTCTCTTACGGGGTGAGCCACCATCACTCCGGATTGGTGTCAAAAGGAGTCCCCAAGACCCCAAAGTCTTGTTGCTCCAGGTCCAAGGCTGGTGTCACGGCATGTGTCCCACCTAACGGGTCCATCCTTGTCCTCACCGATGTTTTTTTTTGCAGCAAAGCATGCGGGAGAACAAGGAGAAGCAGGCTCTGTCCGACCTGATGATCAAGCCCGTGCAGAGGATCCCGCGGTACGAGCTGCTGGTGAAGGTAGGAGGAGCGGCGCCGGGACGGGGTCCGTGCCGTCCTGGGAGCGGGTGAGACCATGGCTCATCCCCCCCTCCTCGTAAGGGCAGCTTTTAGGGCCATCCCATCCCTCCCAGCCCTTTCTTCCTCCCTTGAAACGAAGTCCACAGCTCGGTGCAGCCCCCAGACCACCGCGGTTGGATGGGGGCTCAGCAAGGGGGTGGCATCGTGGTGACGTCCCGGCGGTGTCCCCACATCAGGACCTGCTGAAGCACACCCCTGAGGACCACCCCGACCACCCCTTCCTCATCGACGCCCAGCGCAACATCAAGCAGGTGGCCGAGAGGATCAACAAGGGGATGAAGAGCGCCGAGGAGGTGGAGAGGAACGCCCGCATCGTGCAGGAGATCGAGTCCCACATCGAAGGGATGGAGGACGTACGGATGGGGGGGCTCGGCGTGGGGTCCCGGGTGGACGTGGGTGAGAGTGACGGGGGTGCCACCACCAGGGAACTGGGGACACCCAGCCTGGCCAAGCCTTTCTGCAGCCCTGATGCACCCAAGGGTGCAGCACCCACACCAGAGCTGCGCCCAGCACCAAACACCAATAGGATGGGTCTTTCCTTTTGCCCAAAATTGAGACATTTTTGCTCTTTCTGGGTTTAACTAGGTTGGGCCACTTGTCCTCATCCTCACTTGCCCCTGGCGGGCTGCCAAGAGGTTTGGGAAGGGGACAGGGTGACAGCTCGGAGTCGGGGGGGGTGGTGCAAGGGCAGGGATGAAGCCACTCATGAGCCTCCTCACCCCCACAGCTCCAGGCCCCGCTCCGCAGGTTCCTGCGCCAGGAGATGGTGGTGGAAGTGGTAAGAGCGGGGTGGCCCCGTGTCCCTTGTCCCCATGGCACATCCGCCCTGGCAGCAGCGTGGTGCTGAGCACCAAGTGGGGCAGTGGGTGGCTGGGATCGTGGGTCACAGTGGGGCGGAGTGTCCGTGGGGAGTCATGGATGGATGGATGGGTGGGTGGGTGGAAGGGTGGATGGGTGGATGGATGGATGGATGGAGGAAAGGGAGGATGATGGATGGGTGGGTGGATGGATGAACGGTTGGATGGTTGGATGGA
>NC_048893.1:202885808-202886983 GCF_011077185.1 Oxyura jamaicensis
GATGGATGGAGGAAAGGGAGGGTGATGGATGGGTGGGTGGATGGATGGATGGGTGGATGGATGCATAGATGGATGACAGTTGATGGATGCACACATGGATGAAGGGAGGTATGGAAGGAGATGACAACAAATTCACCAAGTGCACAGGGAAAGATGAGAGGGGCTTGGGAGCCAGCAGGAGACAGGGAGAGCCCTCAGCAGCCTGGGGACAGGGATGGACTGAGAGGGGCTGAAGGTGAGGACCCCAGAGGTCCTGGCATCCCATGGGCTCCCTTGAGCACCACTTGGGGAAACTGAGGCAGGGGTGGGTGCCGCCAGTGTTCACCCCTGGTGTCTCCTGCACCCTCACAGAAGGCGGTGGGTGGGAAGAAGGACCGCTCGCTCTTCCTCTTCACGGACCTGCTGGTGTGCACCACGCTGAAGCGCAAGTCGGGCTCCCTCCGCCGCAGCTCCATGAGCCTGTGAGTGCCGCCGGGCGCGGGGGACACCCCGGCGCCCCGTGGCCGGGGGCACCCAGCCGGTTCCCTCTCCCATCGCAGCTCTCCGGGGTTATCCCACCTCCTCGGGGTGTCCCTGGTGGGCTGGGATGGTTTTAGGGCGCTGGGGACGGTGCCCGGGCGCAGGCGAGGCTCAGCCAGCCCCTGCCCCGCAGGTACACGGCAGCCAGCGTGATCGACACCGCCAGCAAGTACAAGCTGCTCTGGAAGCTGCCGCTGGAGGACGTGGACATCGTCAAAGGTCTGTCGCTGCCTGCTGTCGTCCCCACACCCCAAAACCCATTGCTCACCCCAAGCTGAGGGTGACAGGCTCAAGGGATCCCAGTGCTGGAGGTGGCACCACTCCGGATGAAAGCGTTTGGGTGCAAGGTTCCCATGTGGGGTGCTGGGGAGGAAGGGGTTAATGCCGTGTGGCCATGTCCCCACGCAGGTGCCTCGCAAGCCACCAACCGGGAGAGCATCCAGAAGAGCATCAGTCGGCTGGACGAGGACCTCAGCACGCTGGGCCAAGTCAGCAAGCTGTCGGAGACCCTCAGCTTCCCCCACCAGGTATGGGGATGGCACCACGGTGGTGGTGTCCCCCGTGAGACCCTCCAGGTTGTCCCCTGGTAGGGGTGGTAGCTGTAGTCAAAGGACCTTGGGAGGGCTGGTGGCCGTGGTCAAAGGACCTTGGGAGGG
>NC_048893.1:202886993-202890857 GCF_011077185.1 Oxyura jamaicensis
TGGTGGCCGTGGTCAAAGGACCTTGGGAGGGTTGGTGACCATGGCCAAAGGACCCAGCTGCCACCAGCCCTGCAGAGGATGCTCGGGTTGTGATAGGGCTGGGGTGTCCCCGCTGGTCCCTGATGCCATCGTCCCCCTGCCCAGAGCCTGGACGACGTGATCAAGGACCTGATGGCCGCCATCCACCGGGAGCTGGCGGAGAAGCAGTCCCTGTCCTTCAGCATGGCCTTCCCCCCCAACAAAGTGGAGCTCAGCGCCGCCAAGGCCGACGGCACCGAGTCCTTCATCTTCGAGTTCCCCAACCCCGACGCGCGGCTCGGCTTCGAGCAAGCCTTCGAGGACGCCAAGAAGAAGCTGGGTAACGCCGGGACGCGGGGCGGGACACCGAGATGGGCTCAGCACCATGCCCGGCGTTGGCAGAACCACCTCCTTCTCACCCTATTTTCCCAGCTTCCAGCAAAAACTGCCTGGACCCGGAGTTCCTTAAGGCCATCCCCATCATGAAGACGAGGAGCGGGATGCAGGTTGGTCCTCCTGCCGCTCCCGGACTCCCGGGAGGGTTCATTTAAGCATCCCTCCTGACCATCGGGATGCCAGCACGCCGCCGCCTTGCAGCTGCCTTCCCAAGTGACCTCTCCTTGTCTTTTGCCCCCTTCCAGTTTTCTTGTGCTTCTCCCAGCCACAGCAGCCCAGAGAACGCCCACGAGGTCTGGGTGTGCAACAGCGACGGCTACGTGGGGCAGGTCTGCCTGCTCAGCATCCGCAAGGAGCCCACCGTCGAGGCGTGCATCGCCGTCTGCTCGGCCAGGATCCTCTGCATCGCCTCCGTGCCCGGCCTCAAGCGGGCGTACAGGTACGGCACCGGCACCGCGCGGCCGGCACCGGCGTCGCCGCGTCCCGGTGCTGGAGCTGCGGCTGTCCCCGCGGCAGGGAGCGCGCCGAGCCCATGGCCAGCCCGTCCTCGGAGCCGGCGCCGGCGCAGCTGGAGGACGCGGGGCCGCAGCAGTGCCTGCACATCTCCATCTCGGGCTCGTCGCTGGAGCTCTCCGAGCCCGTCGACAGCGCCCACAGGGAGCTGGTGCCCTTCGACAGCGACGACACGGACGACGAGTCCTCGCCCAGCCCCTCGGGCACGCTGCAGAGCCAGGCCAGCCACTCCACCATCTCGTCCAGCTTCGGCAGTGAGTTGCCCCCCGTGGGCCCTTAATTAGGGAAAAGACGTTGTTTTGCCCCAAAACGATGGGAAGCATTGATTGTCCCAGCAGTCGGTCCCCACTCTGCCTTGCGCTCGTTGGATATCGAAAAAAAAAGGATTCCCCTTGCCTTTTCAAGCTGAAGAAGCCCTGGGAAAAGGGATAGGGATGTCTGAATTCAGGCCCCGTGATGCCAGGGCTGGGGCAGCAGCTTGTCCCCCATTTGGGGTAAATTCTGTCATGTTTTGGGGTCAGCATCCATCCGTCCTTCCCGAGTCCCCACACCGCCACAACAGCCGTGCCGTGCTCTCCTCCCCATCCCCTTGGCCATCGCTGGGTGTTCACCACCCAACCACCCTCCTCACCCCTTCCAGACGAAGAAATCCCCAGCTGCAAGGAGGCGGCAGCGGAGACGACGAGCTCGGAGGAGGAGCAGGAGCCCGGCTTCCTCCCCCTCGCCACCACCTTTGGGCAGAGCCGGCACGGCGAGAGCCCCACAGACGGCCGAGCCCTGCGGCGCTCCAGCCGCGGCTCCTTTACCCGCGGCAGCCTCGAGGACCTGCTGAGCCTCGACCCCGAAGCCTACCAGAGCTCCATGTGGCTGGGCACCGAGGACGGCTGGTGCGTGCCCAGCGAGGAGGGACCTTGACTGAGGCTCCCCCGGCTTCGTGGGGGGCTCAACGCCATCCTTTTTGCCTCCCGTCTCCGCAGCATCCACGTGTACCAGTCCTCGGACAACATCCGCAACAGGAAGAACAGCATGAAGATGCAGCACGCCGCCTCCGTCATGTGCATCTTGTAAGCGGGCAGGAGGCTTTCTGGCCCCAAGGGATGGGTTTGGGGTGGCCTGGCAGGATTTCTCAAAGCTCGGCTCTTCCTGCAGATACCTCGATAACCAAGTTTTCGTGTCCTTGGCCAACGGGGAGCTCATCGCGTACCAGCGGGAGGCAGGTGAGGCCGGGTCGGGGCCATCAAATGGAGCCCTAGCAGGGGATGCTCTGGGTGCCTGCAGCTCCTCTGCATCCCCAGGGAGGGAAGCAGGTCCCCAGGGAGGGCCATCCCTCGAGGGATGCTGAATGGACAACCCCAAATTCAGAGCACGTAGGCCCTGCCAACTGCGTGTCCCCAAGGACACCACCTGCTCTATAAAGGGGGATCCATCAGCATCCCACAATGATGTTTGAGCCACCTCTTCCCCCCTAGCCATCTCTAGCCCTTGGGGTTTGGTGCTTTAAAGACCCCCCCCCATCTCCCACTGTCCTTACAGGTCGCTTCTGGGACCCCCAAAACTCCAAATCCCTGTCCCTGGGCTCCCCGGGGAGCCCCATCACGAAGATGGTGGCGGTGGCGGGGAAGCTGTGGTGCGGCTGCCAGAACCGGGTCATCGTCCTCAACACGGCCACGCTGGTGCAGGAGGTACGGCGAGCACGGCACCCAGTGCTGGGGGGACCGGGGACGGTCCCCAGAGGCTCCGGGTGGCATCGGTGTGGCTTTGTCGCCCGCAGCACACGCTCCACGTGGGGCAGGACAGCGGCCGCAGCGTGACCTGCATGGTGAGCGCGGGGCCCGGCGTCTGGGTCGCGCTGCAGGGCAGCGCCCAGGTGCGCCTCTACCACGCCACCAGCTACGAGCAGCTGGCCGAGGCGGACGTCACCCCCCCCGTGCACAAGATGCTCGCTGGTAAGCCCCCAAAATCCCCGTTTCTGGCTGTTTTTCCCATTTTCTGTTCCATGCGCATCGCCTCCCTTAAAAACGTGCTTCCCCCCTCGGAGCATCCGCTACTGCAAAATGCATCAATATCCTCAGCCAGCTTCAGGGACCGAAGCCCATCGAGCTCAGCCTCTGCGTTTTGCAACCCCTGGGCAGCTGCAAAATCCTACTAAGAAATAAGGCAGCGGATGCGAAAGCATCCTAAGCACAGATAGGGCAACCCCAAGGCAGCTGCAAAAGCCCCCGCAGAAATGAGGATGCGGCTCCAAAATCCCATGGAGAAACAGAGCAATGGTTGCAAAACTCCAAGCAGGAATAAGGCAATCCCTGGGTAGCTGCAAAACCCCATGCAGAAATAGAGCAGTTCCACGGAAAAAACAGGGTAGCGGATAAAAAAAGCCCATGTGGCAATAGCACAATGCCTGGGTGGAGGCGTGATCCCATGCAGAAATAAGGCAGCTGTCCCAGAACTCCATGCAGAAATCAGGATGAAGTTGCAAAATCTCATGGAGAAATAGTGAAGTAGTTGCAAAACCCCATGCAGGAATAGGGCAATCCCTGTGTGGCTGCAAAATCCCATGCAGAAACCAGGCAGCAGCTGCAAAATCCCATGGAGAAACAGCAGTTGCTGTGAAATGCCATGCAGAAATCAGAAATCAGCTGCAAAATCCCATGTAAAACCAGGTCAGCAGCTACAAAATCCCATGCAGCAATAGCACAACACCTGGATGGCTGCAAAATGCCATGCAGAAATAGCAGTTGCTGCAATATGCCATGCAAAAATAGAGTGGGTGCTGGGAAAAGGCATGCAGAAATCATGCAGCAGCTGCGAAATCCCATGCAAAACCAGGCAGGCAGCTGCATAATCCCATGCAGCAATGGCACCACACCTGGGTGTCTGCAACCCCCGTGCAGAAACAGAGTTGGTGCTGCAAAATGCCATGCAGAAATACAGTTGGTG
>NC_048893.1:202905857-202910926 GCF_011077185.1 Oxyura jamaicensis
TTTTTTTTTTTTTTTTCTTCTTTTGTTCTCGCAAACAGACGAGGTGCTGCAGCCCGGCGGCCGCAGCCCCGATGTAAGACTCGTGGAGTTGCATACGATGTCTGACTCTGGATCTGGAAGAGAGCAGAGACGTCACACGGAGAGGTTGGGGGGGCCACCGGGGAGGCAAAGCGAGGTCGGGCTCCAACCTTTGCTCGCGCTGCAGGAGGATTTTTTGGGGGTGTGGGTGGAGCTGAGAAAGCTTCGGCTCACCGGGAGAGAGCTTTAAGCACACGGCCAGGGATAGAAAATGGGCTGCAATCTGCTAATTGCACCAGGCGATTGGCCACGGGATGGGTTCACCTGGCGTGATGTACGGAGCACGGAGAGATGTGGGGTTACCCCCGGGATGGGAGGGACCTGCTCTGCCTCCCCATCACCGGCGCTCCGATTTTGGGGACCCCCAAGGACCACGCCAGCCCACAGGCAGCGGCGTGCAGCCCATCTGCTAACGAACAGGCAGGAAAGGGGACTTCTTCCCGACGCATTTCAGCGGGGAAAACTCTGCTCCGAGGTGTGAAAGCATCCCAAAGCTTCCAGCATGAAGGCGAGGGGGGACGTTTCCACCGGGGGAGGGTCCCCACAAAGTCACCAGGGCAAGAAATTCCCTCCCCAGCCCCTCCTGGGACGCACGGGGTCATGCCAGCACCCTCGGTGCCCTGTTATGGGGCCAGCTCTGTATGGGGGCAGAGCAGGGGAAGCTCTCGTGCGGCACTTACATGACTTGGCCGGTGGGTTTACCAGTGTGGAGGTACGTAGCTGTACGTCGGGGTTCCTTGAGCCCTGTACGTTGGCACGGAAACTGGATGTGCTCCGATTGCGGTGTGTTGTGGGGTGGTCAACAAGGTTCCTGCGAGAGGAAAAAAAAGTTTTAGGGTGTTGCCCAGCGGACGCGAGGAGGGAGAACGCAGCCCCCAGAGTCCCTGTTTCAGGAGTAACGGGCTACGTGAAACTTTAACGCATCCTCCAGGCGTTCATTGCACCGGCCACTTCTCGGCACGAGCCCCAGTAAAGCTCTCTCGGAGCGGTTCCCCCGGCCGGGTCCCGGTTCACAGCTCCTGCAGGTGCAGAGGGGTGAACAGTGCCTTTCTGTGCGTCGTTCAGTGCACAACACCGAGAATTGTTGAGAGAAATAGAGGCTTCAGGGGAAAAAAAAAAAAAACAGAACTAAACTAACACACCCCATATCCGTGCTTGATGCGCTCTCAGTTCATCACGTTTGTGCCTGGATTTAAATCACCCCACGCGTGAGGCTCTCAGGGTTCAGGAACGATGCACAAACCAAGGCTAACTTTGTCAATTTGTGCAGAAAGACCTTGGAAAGGATCTCAAAAAAAAAGGAAATACAGCAGTATTTGAAGACAAGCTCGGTTATTTCTCTGTTTGGGGATCAGAGGGGAGAAGAACGCCTTCCAGGATGCAAGCGGGTGCCTCTAGGGTGGGCCAAATGGAAGGAAGGTCTCCTGTGCTACCCCGAAAATGGGAGTGGTATCGAGATTTGGTGCAAATTGGTTGTATTTTGCCAACACAATTGGCAAAGGAGCAGTAAACCAGGAGGCAAAGCTGCCCCGTGCTTCCCCGGTGGTGGTGTAGGACGCGCTCACCTCGCTGCGGTCCCCACCGCCGCTGCCCACGGCCACGAGCGCCTCCCGCACGGCTCGTTTTGGGTTCGTCCCACCCGAGCCACGAGCTCCCACCTCGTGGGACGGCGGAGGAGCCTCTTACCTGCCGACATGGCCATGGTGGTCCCCGCGACCATGCCCATGGCCACGCCGTTGGTCCTGGGCGCGGCCACGGGGGCCGGGTAGATCGCCGACGGGATGCTGTTGGGCTGCACCACGGTGGTGTGATGGATGACGTGAGGCTGCGCCGCGTACACCGGCTGGGTGTAGTAAGCTCCCTGCTCGAGAGGGGGAAAAACAGGGAGGTTTTCTGGCACCCGGCACAAGGCGGTGTTTACACGGGGGCAAACGCAGCCCTGAGCCCAG
Source organism: Oxyura jamaicensis (assembly GCF_011077185.1). Lineage (NCBI taxonomy): Eukaryota > Metazoa > Chordata > Aves > Anseriformes > Anatidae > Oxyura > Oxyura jamaicensis. Next base: position 202,907,885 of record NC_048893.1, read on the forward strand.
CGGGTGCCACCAGCACCCAGCTACGGCGGCACCGCCGGCACCGAACCCCAAAAAGGGGCAATTTGGACAATTTTTCCCGCTCCGTTCATGTTTTGTAAATCTCTGACTCTTTCAGAGCTCCCCCAAGGATCATTTTAACCGGTGGGGTTTTTTTTCCTGCAATGGGAACGGGATGGGGATCAGCATCACGGGTAGGGGACAATCCACGCCGCATGGTCTGGGGGGATGAAACGGGGCCTGAGCCCCAAATCCTTTGGCTGCTGGTGTACAAAACGAGCAAGAGGTGGAAGAAATGAGGGGGAAGGATGGGTAGGAATAAAATAAAGGAGCCAACAGAGAAAGCCCCACGTCCTAAATAATGAGCTGCATGAAACGTGAGCAGCACAAGGGTGAGAGCTGCCCGGTGCAGGGCAGGCAGCGCCAGCGTCCCCACGATGCCGACAGGGAAACATCAGAGGGATTGGAACGAGGGAGGGAGCAAAACGGGGAAGAGGAGATGCTCCAGTCCCGGCCCGGCATGGAGAAATCAGGTCGTGGCTACAGAAGGAGTTGAATTTGCCATTAAAGAGGAGGGGAAAAACTGCAGGGCCAGATTGCTCCGGGGAGCGTGTGATCTGCAGCGAGGGAAGGGGCAGCGAGGGGATTTTCAGGGCATTTCAGGGGATTTTGGGGCCATCTGCGGGGCCCTGCGGAGGATCTGGTCCCAGCACGTGGCTGTGCCGGAGCAGGTGCTCGGGAGGAGCTGTGCCATGAGGACACGAATCCAGGTCGTGCCTGAAGGTCATGCTGTCACCAGGAAGGTGACGCACTTCTACGGGACGTGGCAGGCACCTCGAGCGCGATGCCACCAGCACGGGGACCCTGGGGTCACCCAGGCTCATTTAGGGCACAGAGCCAGGGGTGTGCTTTTTGGGGAACAGACCCCACTCCCAGGGGTGTGATTCTGGGGGAACAGACCCCACTCCCAGGGGTGTCACCGTGCTGATCCCACCGCTCAGCCAGGCAGGGACGGAACCAACAGAGGCAGGACAGAGAACCCCACACCCCATACCCCAACCCAGCCCCTCCATCCCTCGAGGACGTCCCCGCCGGCCACGGCGACGTCCCTGTAGGATCCTGAGCTGCCCGGGACCCGAGGCGAGGAGCGAGGCACGTACCTGGGTGTACAGGTTCTGCTGGGGATAGGCACTTCTGATGGGGTACATCGCCGTTTGGTACGGGTTCGGAGACGGAGAGTAGGGAGGAGGCGCGTTGTTACTCTGGGTCGGTGGGACCTTGTAGGGAGTCCCCGCGGTGTACCCTGGAGCAGAGAGACACGAGCAGCCTGGGTTAGGGGCAGGATTTAAAGATGCTGAGACAGCCGATTCAGCACGACCAAGTAATGGAATTAACGGGGCTAAAACCCTAACGAAGCTGCCCGTTTGCCTTAATTACGGGCTGGGAGTCTCGGGGCGAGCCGGGCTGTGTGACTCGGAGAAGTGCCCCCTTCTTCTCCGGGTGTCTCAGAGATCACGGCGGGGCTCTCTGGACTTGGTTATCCTCTCCAAGAGTCGTTCATGGGTCTACAAAGGTGACCTTGATTTTAATGGGTGCTGCTCCGCCACCTTTTGTGTCTGTCCCCAACGAAGGACGACGCGATCACATCAACTGGGCTGGCACCTGATGGCTGGGGGTGTCACTTTGGTTTTTTTTAGCACAATTTACGTCAATTTGAGCTGCCTTGGGCTTACAGAACTGCATTTTCCTTCCAAGAGCGCTCGGTGTTACCGGCTCGTGCTCCTCTGAGGCACGTCAGAGATGTTTGGTTTTTAAGGGACCTCCCTGGAATTAGGAGATTCCACGGTTGGGAGAAAAAAAAGGCCCCGAAGACTGCATAGGATGGAGAGGAGAAGTCAAGGCTCAGCACAGCGATAACACGTCTAAACACTCAAAGATAACGACCTAATTTACTCAACCAGCATTCGGGGCAGCAATTAACGAAGGACGAGATTTGGAGGCCACTAATGCTCTGCGTTATCCGCCCAGCGCTGAAAGGGCATGAAGATAACGAGGAGCTTTCCAGGAGTTCCCAAACAGCCTCTCGCTGCCTTCTAATTAACGCAGATGGGGAGAAACGTGTTAATTATGGAGCGGAGGGGCTGTGAGCCCATCGGTGACTCAATATCGTGGAGAGCGAGCCTCTGCACGGGAGGCAGGAAGGGGAGAGGAGACGCCGGAGGCTCCCATGGGGATTGCTCGTGTCCTGGAGCTCCTGCAGCTCCTCGGTGAAGCAGTCCTTGGTGGAGAGGTGCCACGAGGAAGCCTGGAGCACCCCACGGTTGCCAGCCTCAAGGAGGAGGCCGGGTGTTTGTGCAGCAGGATGTTCTCTGAACCCAACCGCTCGGTCCCGGTTGTGGCCACCACCAGGAGGCCGATTCCCGACGCCTCTCGCTCAGACCCTGCCAGCCCGCAGGAAGCGCCGAGAGCATCACGGGACCCTGCCAGCCCCTGGAAAGCATCATCAGAGTGGGGAAATCATCTTCAGGAAGCCTTCTGTCTCCACCTTCAGGGCATCGCTCCAAAGCCTTCCCCAAGCAAGAGCCTCCCTCCACATCCACCCAGCACAAGCGGAGACTCCTCGATCACAATCCTCCAGAAACACCGCGGTGGCACTTGCAGGTCTACCAACCTCCTGCTCTTCTCTCCAAGGGACTTTTTCCCGTTTTCAACTCATTTTTTCAAGCACAGACCTCGGAGGCTGTCAGTTTTTGGCACCGTGCTTCACGGCCAGAGCTGCGGACGAGCTCGCCGCTGCGCGCTTTTACCACTCCAACTGCAGACCCCGAACCTTGCTGCGGTTTCCCCGTCACTGACACATGATCAATTTAGCTGCTGTGTTAAAAAAAAAAAAAAGGTATTAAAAGTAATAATCCGAGCAGGTGCAGTCTGCTCTTCAATCTTCTTAAATCAGAAAAAAAAAACCTGGAACAATTTGTGCTGTTTGCGGGTAAAAATGACTTGTTTTAAGTTTTTTATGTTTTTTTTTTTTTTTTTTTTTTTTTT
>NC_048893.1:202911026-202940148 GCF_011077185.1 Oxyura jamaicensis
TTTTTTTTTTTTTTTTTTTTTTTTTTAATATTTTTATGGCAAGCGATGATTTATGCCACCCTCCGAAAAGCATGTCTGACAGCTAATTGTAAAGCCTAATTACGGCTACCTAACACCTTATTAGGGTTAGAAAGTTCGCCTGGCCTGTGCCACCGCCGCCCCGTGGTTCAGCAGCGGGCTGGGATTTTGAAGGCAAGAGCGAGCGTTTACGCTGCAGCTTCTATTAAAATTGCTGATTAAATCCCTCGTGCCACTCCAGGAATCTCACCCTTACTGATCCCGCGAGGCAGAAGTGCGCTGAATGGCACAGAGAATTCTTTTTTTTCCCCGTATTACCTCCACGGCTTGCGGGGGCAGAGCAAGAAAAAATAATAAATCAGAAAGGCTCTGCGCTGAATTTTGTATCGCCAGTTTCTCTATGTTCTGCACGAAGAGCATCAAGATGGGCTGCCAGGAAATCCAAAGGTATTTTGGTGTTTTCAGCAGCTGCGTTCTTGCGTCAGGTGCCCATGCAGCGAGATCTGGGGCTCGGGACCTGTGTGCCCCCATAAAACAGCCTCGATCTTTTCGGGGTTTGCCTAGGAGCAGAGATTGCCCTCGTACTCCCCACATACGCTGGCCAGAGCTGAATCTTGCAGCGCTGTCGTCCTGCAGGTGCAGGAAAATAAAACCCAAATGCAATGGGCGGGCGCTTGCAACCGGCTGGAGGTGACACGATGGCTTCGTGCCCGCGAGCTCCCCTGTGGTTGTGTGGTCTCCACCTTGCTCCTGGGGTCGGGTCCTGCCTCTGCCACCCTCCTCCATCCAGCCTGGCTCTTTCTCTGACGAAGAGAAGCTTTTGAAACGTACTGCTGAGCAGGAAAAGGTGGATACTCACAGCCAGGATGGAGGCATGCGTCCAGCCCCTAAGCCAGGCTTTGACTGCAGGTTCGGAGCCCGTTCCAGCCCTTGGGACCCCTTCTGCAGGTACCGAGCAGCTCCTGTTCATCAATCCGTGTTTATCCGTGTTCAGCAAGTGGCTCCAGTGCATATTCGTGGGCACTGCTCACCCTGGGAGAATCCAAGGCTTCCCCGTGGCTCTCCTTGGTTCAGCTCGGGCACTTTGCTGATGCTCACGAGAAAGTTCTCAGCAAGAGCCTGGGGAAGGTGGTTTGGAGAAAACCTGGGCGAGGGGGGATTGAACTAATTCAGGGTGCCTGATCTGAACTGCTCCCGATTTTACAGATCCTGCACTATTTATTGTGCCTCCAGCAAAGCCGATCGTGGCTCTAAGCCCGAAGAACAGCCCCCGGCGTGCGAGTGGCCAAAGCATGCCAAGGCCAGGATGGTGCCAAGACCGACAGTGCACGAGGAGCAGATCCCATAGCCCTCAGCATCATCCCAGCACCAGGGGTAGGAGCCCCGTTTCTTCCCCTGCATCTCCTGCCTCGATCCTGGAGGAGAACCCCAGGCGTTGCTAAAAAAAAAAATGGGTCCCGTGGGGAGAAGATGCTGGCACGCAGCGACGAGTGACTTCTCCCCGAATCCCTGTTAATTAGACAGAGTCCATGTCCCATGTCAGACCCGCAGCCTCTCCTCCAAAGAACAGCAGGGACCTCCCTTTTCCAAGAGAAAGCCTTCCCAATGCTTTTAAAACTTTAACAATCCTTGTCATCAAAAAGAAGCCAGAGCTCTTCCCCTAAACTTAATTCATTGATTTAATTTAGTGGCCAAAAGCAGCCTGGAGCAGACCCCCAGCCAGGGATGCCTCAGCCCACGTGGGATGGGTTGCAGTGTTCCCAACCTTACCGAGTCATTTAACAGACCTTATTTTTTCCTCCAAATAAGCCTGGGAGTTTCTCCAAGCCCCAGGGGTGTTTAGAAGCACCAGTGGTATCTTTTACATCTTTTCCTTGCCTCAAGTTTGCCCCTCTGCGTGGTCTTGCCTCATGCCTGCAGCATTCCCCGTGCTATCCGTGCCTTTAGTGTGATGCCTCTGCCAGAGGCACGGCTCGGCCCCGTACGGATGAGATTTACGCCTCCCGTGATCTGTAACCAACTCCCTCTCCTCCCACCTCCGCTCTGGCAGTTTGATTTAAGAGGTGGGAATTTCACCGGGCTTCCTGGAAAACCACGCGTTATTTTGGAGTTCTCTCTCTCGCTGTTTAAAGGCGTAGGAAATACTCTCCCCTTGGTTTTGCTACACGAGGAATTCTGCTAAAAATAACGAGAGGGCTTGTCTGAAAACGACCAGGATGTGCCCAAATGCTCTGCAGGAGAATCGCTGCTACAGGTGCAGTACCTCGGGCTGCTCCTGTGGAGCAAACAGCCAAAAGAGAGACCTTCACCCTTATCCACAGATCTTTTCCTCCACCTAAGGAGCACAAGAAGGGTCAGGGCTCTTCTTTTCACACTCCTTCCTGTTTTTAAGTGCAAACAGCAAGGAGCGGGGACACACAGAAATCCAGAGCTCTGTGAAGCCTCAGCCCAGAAGGGCACCGTAGCAGCAGAGCAATGATTCCATCCTCAGGACTCCAGGGACCTGCAGCACCCATCCCTCCACCAGGGCTCAGCACTCAGGGCAGGACACGGGCATGCACAGAGTTATTCCCTCGGTTGCACACAGGCTGAAGAGCCCGTCCCAAACAACCCCCCCGAGGCACAAGGAAGGAGGGGAGGCAAACGGGCACAGAACAACCACGTAAAACCCCCGAAGGAAAGGTTTATTTACTGAATGCTGCAGAAGAAGCCTGATAAGTTCTGTTCTCGGTCCCAGTGTCCACTGGGAGGTGGAAGGTGCCCTCCGTGGCACAGGACGAGGAGGTCTGTGGCCAGGCTTGCTTCATCAGAAGTGTAGCTTGAGCAGAGAAAGAAAAGAAATATTAGAGTACTGAAGGCACAACAACCCACATTTGTGTCACAGCTGAACCACTTGGCTGCCCTCCTCCCTTTTCCTCCTCATTTTCCCCTTTTAAGAACCAGCACGTTTAGGAATTTCCTAATGGGGTTCCTTGTGTCCCCCAGAACCCCACGGAGGGACGCTTGGCACTGCGCAGTGCAGCAAACCACCCCGGATGGTCTACATGGGGGACACGGCCAGCATGGGTGGCTTTGAGGACATTCCTGGGGACAGGGGGGGTTTCAGAGTAGCATACTAACACTCGTTTTGCACCGTAAGCCTATATTAAATTGTGACTTCCAGCCAGCAGGTGCTTACAGAGACACCCTGACCCTACAGGATTGAGGCGGCTCTGAAACAAGGCAACCTGCAACATGAGGCAGCATCGGGAAGGTCGTCCTGCTTAGTGGAAAGTGCTAAGGGAGCCAAGTAAGACAAGCCAGGAGAAATCTCAAGGCAAACGTTACGGGATTGGAGAAGGTGGCACCAGAATTCAATTATTTTGTGGGGTTTTAATTCTCTGAAAGAGGAAAATGTCTTGCGCTTAACCACCATAATGCACATTCATATGATCATGGAATCACAGAATCATTTAAGCTGGAAAAGACCTTCAAGATCATCAAGTCCATCAACCTGACCTACCGAGTCCCATCACCAAACCACGTTCCCCACTGCCACGTCTCCTGAAGGCCTGCAGGGATGGAGACTCCACCACTGCCATGGGCATCCCAGTCCACTACTTGACCCTCTTCATGAAGAAATTCCTCCTTATGTCCAACCCACGCCTTCCTTGGTGCAACGATATGCCTTTATCCTACAGCCAAACATTGCCAATGCCTACCTAAGGACTGCCCTTGTGCTCAGGGCTGCCTGGAGCACGTCTATGAAGAAGGCAGACCACCAACAGAAAACCTTGAATTCATCCTTCCCAGAGCTTTCCAGGTCTTTTCCTCATTTATTTCTGAAACCGTGGAGCTGTCATCACTGTTTTGTTCTTACTAGTCTCAAATTGTGGCATCAGCTCTCCTTGCAGGGCGTTTAATTCCTATTTCCTTTCAACAGGGTGTGAGGCCCTCAGGTAGGCCCAGCCTTTGTTCGACCACCCGGAAGGGCTGCTCCTCACAGCTCACTGCTCGGCCCCTTAACAAGTCGATCCAGTCATTATAAAAGAAATAAGCTCTAGGTTTTCTGTTTTCGGTACGTATTTTGCACACCCAGCTGCTGAGGAAAGCAGCACAGGCGAGGACCGATCGATCCTCGGTGAGCAGCTCCGTGATTAGGCTGTGCCGGGAAGCCGATGAGGGTGAAGAAGACAAAACGAGGCAGCTGCTAGAATCAAACAAGATCTCCAGTTTGTCTTCTTTAAAGGTGATTTTGGCGAAATCGGAAGCTCGGCTGTTGACACGCTTGCCCAACACCAAATTACTGAATTCCCCAAAGTCTCCAGAGCGCAAAGCTGGCTCTGCTCCCTTTGTGTGTGCGCTGAGTGGACTGGGACCCAAGGGAGCCAAGGCAAGATGAAGCCCTGGGGTACTTTGGTGCTTGATTTTATGGACACAAAGCAGCTGATTAGGGCTGGTTGTCCACTAACGAGTGCTCCCGGAGCTCCCCAGTAAAGGGGTTCTGGGTCAAGAGCCTTGTGGAGAGGGAAAAAAAAATTAAAAAGGAACTTTGGGCAATGGAGGTGTGATTTTGTGGTTTCATAGGTAGGGAATTGTGACAGCAGAACCAGCCAAGCTCAGACAAAGCTATCCGGGGGAGAAAGAGGAGATGGACACCGTGGCCTGAAGGAGGAGGGGGGTCCTTATCCTCCCCCATCTGATGGAGATGTGGTAACGTGCTCCTCCCTCCTTACCTTCCTCCTCAGGAAAGCAGGAGGCTCTGGGAAGAGAGAGATTCAGGGCATGATTTCTCCTCCAGTCCAGGACTGGCCACACTCTGAGCCCGTGGCCCCTTGCAAAGGCTTGCAAATAATTGCAGCTTTCCAACTGCTCTATCTTCAGCACCACAGCCCTGAATGCCACGCCACCAGTGCTGAGGAACTTTCTTTTCCTCATGCTTTTATTCAAGACCAGATTCATTTTTGCTGCCCGGCTTCACAAAGGTTTTAATCTCCGAAACCGATGAGATGATTTACTCCGATGTTACACGGAGCCTTCCTCAGCGATTTCTCCTCGCCACATCAGACCCACATCACGGTCACGGCAATTTGGGCCCGATGCGGCTAGGAGCCTGTCCTTTACACTAAATCACCGATCCTTGGAGAATCCATCACTTAAAACTCCACAAAAAGTGAGCTACGGAGGCATCTCGGCACAATAATATCTCCTGGTCCTGCGCAGGAGCTACAGCTCGTGGAGGTTACGATCCAACCATGACTATCTGACATCATTTGAGGTCTGTCTCCTCCTGCCAGTCTGGATTGGCTTTAGACTCTTGCCCACGCTATTCATCACAAAATAAAGAGCTTTTTTTCGTTATCTGCTGGCAAACCTCTTGGTGGGAGCAGGGCAAGCGATGCGAGCTGAGCATGGGGCTCTGCCGTGCTGGGGCTGGCCTCCTCCCTGCGAGGAGCTTTGTTGGCAATGTTCAGGGCATGTTTTAAGTGGAAAATAGAAAAAAATATGAACCAGATGTGCCTGAAGAAAATTATGTGTATTAAATGAGTGCAGAATTGCAAGGAAAGGACCAAGCAGACGATGTGGTATGTACAGTATATACCTCTTGCTTCCCTCCCTTATTTGTGACGGATACAGCCTTGAGCATTGTATAAAGCCTGCAATGAGCTTAATTCCCCAGGCGGTCCCGTTGCTGTGTGCCTGAGTGCCTCGAAATGGTTGGAGCATTTGTTCTTGGAAAGCCCTGCAAAGCTCTACGGGATGCTTGTGCTGCCAGACCCCAGACGCCCACCTTAGGGGACCTACTGATGGCCCCAAATAGTCGGCGGGGAGAGGACGGGCGTCTCCAGAGGGTGGTTAGAGCACTTAGGTGGAGAAAAAGGATGCCTACAGTTTGCCCCTGTGGAGCAATGCTTCCTCCGGGGAAGCATTCCATCCAGAAGCAGGAACGGGGGAACGGAGAGCCCGCAGCCTCCATCCTGTGCCCCAACGTACCGACGGCAGCCACGCAGAGCCGCGATTTCCCGGGCTGACGTGAGAAATGGCTGCTCTGCTCAGGGAGGGCACCGCGGTAATGGACACGAAGCATTATTCCCTGCTGCATTATTAATAGGTACGGTTAAAGCATGAGCCAGTCTCCACACGAAAAGTGCATGCCCTACTTTCAGGAAAATAAAAAGCGCACGTTAATGAAGGAAGCTAAAACAAAACAAGCAGCTCAGGAAGGCAGAATGCCTAGGAGGGAACCGACACCCGGCTTAATGAAGACATACATTATCTTTTTTAAAAAAACCTGCCTTGTGTCTCTGCAGTAGAGTAATTTTAGGTGCTCGTTTTTCCATACTAGAAAGGGATTTTTGCAGTAATGCTGCCCTAAATAGCCAGGCTTGCTGCAAGCACCGGAGTTTGCAATGCCGGTGTTTTGCGGGGATCTTGTGACCCTCCTCGTGTCTCTCCCTCTAATAAAGATTGAAAAATGGAAAAGAAAAATCATGCAGCAAGGCAGAAAGTAGAACCGTGTCGTTTCAATGAGCCACGATGACAAGAAATTCATTCCCTTGCTTGACTGGGGCTCCTTTTGCTGAGCTTTGCAAGCAATGCAGTCGCTGTCTGCATCTGCTCCTTGGAAAGGACTGCTTTAAAACAAACTGGTGAAAAACTTATCATTCCTTTGGTGGTAAACAATTCACTCAAACGTTAGCAATTATCCACTAGAGACCTGACTCCGAGTTCCAGTTACCAATCTCCTCTCCTGTCCCTGCTGTTGTTGGACCTGGAGGGGCCGAGCGGTCTCCAGACCTCCCCAAGTCCCTCTCCTGGTCTCAGTGCACTTCCATCCGAGGGAATTAAACATCTGGGGTGCTGAATTGTTTGATGTGGATCCCAGCATTTCTGTGGACCTCTGTCAACGATAACCCAGTAAATTCAGAAGCCCCAAGCCAAGGATGCTCTCCCCGCCCTTTCCAACCTATATCCCAAGTAGCATTAAGGGGCACGTTTGCACGGCTAACCTCCATAAAGAGTATCAGATATCCGAGCAGATGAAACTCAGTTTTGTGATTGCTCTTTTAATGATCCCAAGGGATTTCTGCCAGCTCGCACAGCCACCACCCAGCCCGGGAGGCCTGGAACAGCAGCGCCTCGTTGGCGGCTGGGGTGTGCTGGGGAGCAGCGGTTCTGCTAGGAACACACAACATTGCTTTCTGCAGCGAGGCAGCTAAAGGCTCAACGCCTAAAAATGCTTTAAAAAGTATTTGGAATTGGTTTGCCGTTTCCAAAAAACGCAGATTTTAAAAATAAAATTGATTCTTTCCAAATCCGAGGGTGTTTGATGGACAGCACGGACCCTGGCAGCACGTTCTTTTCCGCAGCCGGGTTATTTCTGTGAGAGAAATCTCACTAATTTCTCACATTTCCAGCCTCCTGGGTGACAGCGGCTGATTCAATTTGAGGAACCACCCCTGGTACTGACACAGGCAGCTGGGTTCAGCTCAGCCACCGAACCACACGGTTGCTTTAACTCAATTCCATTTAACGCAGTCGAGAACGCCGCCCACGCCGTCACACGTACACGCCGATGGGATATTTTGTAGAGCTTATTTTGCTCAAAAATGGTTAATTTTCTCCTTTAGGTTTGCTGTCCGTAGACTGCTGACCTGGGAAGGTGATGGAAGGTGCTGAGCGGGGCCTGTGCTTGCTTTCGGGAGCTGCTGGCGTGGGATATGCAAGCCTCTATGTTTCAGAAGGGTCCCAAGCCATGACTGCAGACGTTTCTCTGCCTCAAATGATTATGTTGAAAGACAGGGTCCTCCCTCGTGGGATTGGGGATGTCTTTTCCCCACTTGCTGGCCTGCTCCGAGCACCCCGAGCCTCCGAGCTGCCGCTCTGCGGAGACCATCCTTCATCCCGGGTGCACACCACCAAGCCAAGGGCTCTGAACCGTGCCTCCTACGAGATCAATCTCAAAATCCCGTGACCCCCCACTGCCACGCCACTGAAATATTTCAATTTTGAGGTTGTTTATGAGGGAGGACGGACATTTCTGAGCCAGAGGAGCTGGGCTGAGCAGCGCCGGTTTTAATCCGCGCCATTTCCTTGCTAACGCGGTGCTTAGCCCCGTTCTGACGGCGCGCGGCGAGGCGCTGGAAGGTTTTTGTCCTCGCTGGAAAATGGCCCGTCCGCTCGCTGGACTCTAGGATCTTTCTAATCTGGAAATTATTAAGAGTATTTTTAAGAATCATAAACAGAGAAGTGAAATGCAAATGTCGAGATGGCTGTGAATGCGCTCCTGATTGAGCATTAAGCCGCGGAACAAAAAGATCCGGCGAGGGGTGACAGAAATGATCAGAGGATTTTTTTTTTTTCGAGAAAGAAAGTCGGCAAAGATTAGGAGAGCACTTCAGACGGGAGAGTCGAGAAGTGAACAAAAGGCTGAGTGGCACAAAGAAGATTGACCAGGGCTTTCGCTTCCCCTTTCACATCATGCAAATCTAAGGCAACAGACAATTATTTGCATCTCTTAAAAAAAATTAATAAAAAATCGGTAACTCAAGCCTTAATTAATCTGCAGAACTGCCTGCTGCAAAGTATTGTAGTGATAAAATACATTCAGAATCAAAGCAAGGGGAGGTTAAGTATCTTTAATGAAAGGGAGAACACCCACAGCCCCAGCCGCCAGCACAAAGGTAGGAAAAATCAGTCTTCGTGGTTTTGTGCTTGTGAAAGCCGCGGGCTAACGAGGTTCCGGGCAGATTATTCCACGGTGAACAATGGCAAGGGGACTTCTGAAGGCTGATCTGCCCATTTGGGGGGAGGAGAGACCGGTGTGGGTCTGGTGGGGCAGCAGAGGATGCTCGGGGAGGACAAACCAAGGACTACAAACCCAACCCTCCTCGGCTTTCCTCCCGTCCCCATCACGCTCTGCAAGGTGGAAGCCAAGCATCCTCACGCATCCAGGTAGCAACCTGTCCCCGCTCTGGGAAATGAAAAATGGGCTGCTCGGACCCAGAGCGGCCCCGACGTGCTGATCAAGAGACAAAACCTGTCAGTCCATAAAAATCCGGGCACTGACAGAGCCCCTAACCTTGGATCTGCTCTTGGTTTCCTTGTCCTTGTGGAAATAGTGCGATGCTCGTTCTGCTGGGTGGCATTAATTACCCACACGGACTTCTCAGTCCGTTCCTGCTATTTAGCGACTAAAAAGCCATCCCATAAAACATCACCCTTGATGTCCCCTTCTCTACCTTCACTGTATCAGCGTTATTATCTGAGAGTGCTTCTCCAAACCCCTTTGGGTTCCTGTTTCTCATGAACACGAAGGATGCCCCAGGCAGGATTCATCTGAAGCTCTCCCTGTAGGACAGACAGACGCCCCTGGGAGTCTGTCCCCAAACTGACGGCCTAAATGCCCCCCGGGAGGCTTCTCTTCGTCTTCACCGATGACAGAAGGATCTGGGCCACCTCTGGTAGAGACCTGATGTTTATCCAGCTAAAGGCAGCTGCATCTTCCCTAACGTGGCAATGGCTGCAGCTGTTCAAAACAGTCCAAAATTTCCTAGTGGCCTTTTTTTTTTTTTTTTTAAATTGGGAAAATTAAACCGAGCTGAAATGGAAACTTTCCAGGGGAACGTGGGGATTTCAACAAGTTTTTGCGAAGAAAGCTGTTTTGTGCCATTTCTGGGCTTTGTGCCCACGTGTTTTCTGATGGGAGCTCCAGCCTCCCAAAGCGGGTGTCAGGGATGTCCACGAAGCACCCGGGAACCCCTCCTGCCTTCGGTGCTGCCTCACTCGGGTGCCCCTTGGCCATCCCCTCGAGCTGCCGCCTGCACGAGGTGCCTGCAGAAACCCCTCTGCTGCTTCCCACCCTCTCGTGTTTCTATAATGGCAGGGGCAATATGTGCTTACATCCCTTCCGGAGCACGGAGGACGTTGCCAGATAAACTTGTGGGTTTTTGGCCCTATAAACTTGCGTTTTTTTACGCTGCGGAGCTCTTCTCGCTTCCTTCTTTCAGTATTACGCCCTTTGAATTTGAGGGTGGCCTGCACACATCTTGGGGAACAAAGGCTTTGGTGACCTTATTTGCTCCGTGTTACACACCAAGATTTGCAGGGGGAAGGAACGCACCCAAAGGCTGTCCTGGAGGCACGTGAAAACCACGGAAACACGGCAGATCCCTTACAGCCTTCATTTAATAACCCTGCAAAACAGCAGCAAATTCAAAACCAGGCCTTCAGCGATGTGCAGAAGACAGCACCAGAAGTTTTTTTTTGGCAAGAAACCCCTCATTCCTGCTTCATCAGCCCTGGAAAGTGCCTGAGCCTGGGAATCCACCGATCCGATGACAGCCGAGAGCCCGAAAACTTGGCGCTGGAGAGGAGGAAGGGTTGAGCGGGACTGCCACCAAGTCCTGCTGTGAGCTGGTTTCACGAGCATCCATTTCACTCCAGCGATTACTGAGCACTCCGTGGAAAGGCTGCAGAGTCAAAATCCCTCAGCTCTTTCGAGGCAACGTGCTCGGAATAAACAGCTCGGACAGCCAAGGAGTTACGGAGTCAACCCCGAAGACGAGGCATTATTCTTCATCTCCGAAGTCTGCGTGGAGATGGGTGAGAAAGACTTATTTTTTTTTTCAGACCTTTTTCATAAAAACCATGGGAAAAGGCCCAGTCCTGATTTCAGAAATGCTTTTGCAGATCACTGCAAAAGCTTGGATTTGACCTGTGCGACCGCATCCTTTGAAGAAAACGCTCTGATAATGCACCGCAGCTTAAAAAAAACACAGCTAATAAACAACGTTCTGATCTCGAGGCTGCTATTAAATAGGAAATTTCCTTCTCTTACACTGCACTTCACTTAATTTGCTCTGGATACAGCCACAAACCAGCTACAGCTTGGAACTGCCCCTTAGCCCTTGGGTTTCTGTCATCCTGTGCCACGTGAAGAGGCTCCCGCCCCCGGATAATTTTGCTGAAAGCAGGGAATTTAACCATGCTCCAAAAACTCAGCAACACGACGGCAGCTGCTTGGTCCTTCCAAAGAGCTGGGACACTTAAACGTAGGCTTGACTTCAGCTAAATTATTTCCTGAATGGGGGCCTAAGAGAAGTCTTCAACTCCAAAGAAAGACTCGTGTAAAGATTTCTGTGTTTGGGCTCAAATGCAGATCTTGTCGTGAGCTTTGGTAAAAAAAATAAAGGGGATGACGGAGGAATTCCTAGAAGAAATGGCTTCGTGGAAATGAGGGGAAGCCCCTTTTCCATGAGAGGAGCAGCAGGGCACAGCCTGGGTGCAAGGATGGGACCAGAATTTGTACCTGCATGTAAGGTTTCGCAGAGAGATGTGGAGCAGCAGGGAGGGGAAAGGACACGAAGACATGGGAGATGAGGGCACGGAACGGGACACGGCTGCTGACATTTCTACATCCGTAACGTGAAAGGAGAGAATGATAAGACGGGGAAGGCAATCTCAGGGAGATAACACATGGTATATTCAAGAAATATTAAGAGCTGTCGGCGTGCAGATATCAGAGCCACTGTAAAATTCCTGGGATTAGTAGGAAGATACAATTCATGGCTCAAAAGCACTTTGCAACGCGGAGAAGTATTCCCAAGGTACGGCGTGAAATGAATGGCAGAGATAGTACGGGAAGAGCTCAACACAGCCCCCTTCCCTGGAAACAAGCACGCAGAAGCTGTTGGGGTTTGTACGTGGAGCAGTCGAAGGTAAATCCTCCGGTGGGCTTTAAAGGGTCATCTCCATGCACGAGGTGGTTTTACCTGGGGCGTAGCCGGGGCTGCTGGTTGGGTACATGTTGGGGTTGTAGGCTGGGGCCGCGGTGGGATATCCCGTGGGGTAACCTGCAACGAGAGAAAGAGAGAAATGAATTACGCTTTGGGCAACAACAGCAGCAAGAGAGGAGAGGAGAGCGTCCCTGGAAAGGAATAAACAGTCCGTGTGAGCAAACAGCCCATCGGCACAGGTGAGGGGTGAAGCACAGTTGTGCTCTCCATCGGTCACGGTGTAGGAAGGATGATGAATGTGCTCCACATGACATCATCAACATATAACCTTCATTTCCCTAGAAAACGAGGACGATAATCAGAAAGCAGGTCATGGGCACGTCCAACGTGCTCTGAAGAAAGCTACCAAGAAAACACACACACCGAATGCAGACTTCAGCTACAAAAACCAGAGGCACAGCTGTAGCTGAAAGGTTTATGCCTTGGCTGCTTGTGGCCATAGTAGCTCGACGTGTCACGTACCATGACTTTAACCTTGGCGTCGCAGGTTTAGCTAACCCTAAAGGGCAGGAAGTGAATAATTCCTGGTGTTAAAAGCAAACCTAAACTGGGAAATGATTCTGTAACTCCTCCGCAGCCCGGTGCCACAGACTGCCAAGCGCTCTCCACAGAGATCAGAGAGCACTTTGTATGCAGACAGCAGAGCTCAGCACCCACCCGAGCGCTCGGGGCTTCCATTAGGCAGAGCTTCTTGCTAAAGGGGAGGTAAGGACGTTGCATGAAAACATGCCAGCCCTCATCTTCACTCCTCACTGCACAGCTGCCATCCTGGGGAGGGAGCCGATTACCTGCCAAGCCACCTGGAAGGAACACGCACGGCAGCGCGTACCCTTTGAAGCCACCGAGAGGTTTTAATGGGCACTTTGGGGAAGGTTACAGAGCACCTTCAGTTCCCATCATCTTCAGTCGGATCGGTCATAGGGAGTTCAGGGGAAATCAGGCGGCTACGTGCGGGCTTGGGCAGCTGGAATCCCAGGTGGGTAGGAAACCACCGCACAGTGCGGGCACGCTGCACCGGAGGAAGCAGGCAGAATTGGCCAAATCGGCAAAGCCAAGGGAAAATAAGACTTTATGGAGAGGACTGCACCCAATGCTGTCAAAGACAACTGGCATAATAAAGCAAAAACAGAACAGTCCCAACACGCGCCCACACAGAGTGTTGGGAGTGATGAACTCATTCATCAGAAGTTCTCTTCCACAAAACCCACAGAGGACAACCTCTGCCCCTCAGTCTGCTCAACTTGGCTCTCATTCATTGCACTACTTTCCCTTGCTGGAAGTTTTACAGACCGAAAATGGCACCACTCAAATAGCTCCATCCCTTCCTATGTGCATAAGTCCCTCAAACAGACCCAACAGGACACGGGTATCTCCTGGCCCTGCTGGAGAGTTCGCCTTTGTGTCATGTTCTCTTCTCTTCTCTTCTCTTCTCTTCTCTTCTCTTCTCTTCTCTTCTCTTCTCTTCTCTTCTCTTCTCTTCTCTTCTCTTCTCTTCTCTTCTCTTCTCTTCTCTTCTCTTCTCTTCTCTCTTCTCTTCTCTTCTCTTCTTTCTCCCTTCCCTTCCCTTCCCTTCCCTTCCCTTCCCTTCCCTTCCCTTCCTTTTCCCTTTTTTTCTCTTCTTTTTTTCCCTTCTCTTCTATTTTATTCCATTCCCAAGCCAGCACAGGTTCAACAGCAGACAACATGAACCTCCAACGTCCTTCCACTGGCTGCTGGTTGCCAGCAAAGACTGGGAAGCAGTAATTAGCAAGCAATTCACACCCCACCTTTTTTGCTTTATTAAATACGAGCCAGAAAGGATCTTTCCTCCCTCTTCCCCAACAATAAGACAGATACGCTGCAATCTCTCCCCCCACCGTGCCCCCAGCACGCCGTTACGCGACCAGGCGCAGGTTTCCAAAACCCGGCACCCGGCACGCAGCCGACTACTGCAGCAAAATTTTGAAGTTGGTTTAAATAAACCTAATTCAACAATCATGACCACTGTACTGGAATAAATGACTGTGTGTTCTACCCTCTCATTTTCATCAGTGATATATTTGGCTTCTAAATCAGGTTAATTAAAAATTGCTGTGGTTAATGCTGGATAAGCAGCAGTGCAACAGATTACATTTTTTTTTAGACTACATGAAACTACGGCGTCAACGTACCCGGGAATATATAGCCTTTTAGCAATCAGGAAGCTCCTCGGAAAGTTATTTGCAGACCCAGTGATTGCAAGCTGAGCATTAATGAAGATATTAAATCAGAAATATCCCTGCCTGCCCTCTGCTTCCTTGGAGGATAACCACTGCTTTCTGCGTTGCGCTCACCGCTCCAGGGTCCTCCCGTGGCCAGCCCGACCTCAGCAGTCCTTCTTTGCCTCCTGACAAGGCCTGTTTTCCATATTATTCCCCCCCAACTGCATTCCTCCACAACAGCCATTCGCAGCCCCACAGCCTGGCTGGGGCTGGGGGCACCCCTGGGTGCCGCTGCTCGCCCCCTGCCCCAGCAGGGCCCCGCGGAGCCGCTCGCCCAGCCCCACGTCCCGGCGGCTGCTGAAGACCCCGACCACTGGGTTTTGCCTCTCCACGCATCTCAGAAGTGCCTCACTCGTAGTTTGTGGATGGTACGTGGATGATGAGCAATGGCTGCACGGGGCACCAATCCCTTCACCCTTTTCTTGACAGTTTACCCCCAAAACAGGTCCCGAATCGCACAGGAGGAACCCACGAACCAACACGTTCAGCAGTAGGTTCCTACGTGCAAAACCAGCCTGAAATAAATCAGACCACGTTCCTGCGGGGGCCTGGGGAGGGGCCTGCACAGGAAAGCCGTGGCTTTGGGTAATCTTTTCCATACAGCCAATTATTCAAAGACCGCGTGGTTATTTCGGGCAGACGGAGACAACCGTGCATTTACACGTCTCCTTCCTCTCTTTGGGGTTTAACTTCTGCTCAGCAGGGCTGCCTCTTGCTTCTTTTCGTTGTTTGGAAAGAAAGTTATGGGCATTTTCAGAATGATTTCGTCGCAGATAAATGCCATTTCTGCCGCGGGAGCTTCAGGAGGTTCAGACGTGAAAAGCTGCAGCAGGCTCAGCTCTGCTCTGCCTTCCACCCTGACCCCAAGACCTTTGCCACGTGCTCACCTCCAGCAGAACACCTCTCCTTTCCATAATGAGGGTAGGGAAATGAGCGTGATTTGCTCCTTTTTTTGGACATACCGAAATGTAAGAAAGTAGCACAGCTGTGGCAATTTGGGCGAGAGGAAGCGTGCTTGCGAGCCCCCGGCGCTCCAAAATCGCTAGGTTTAAAAATACACGGGACATTTTTATCCCGTATTTGCCCACTGCTTTTCGAGCCGTCACGATTTACGTTTGTTGGCTCCTCTTCATCCCCAAAGCGCCCACAAGCCAACATCCTCAGGAAAGCCACAGCTGCAGCTCCCACGACGAAGCCCGGCCCCAGTGACCGGGGCTCGGGAGCGGTGGCGATGCCGAAGTGGCCGCATCCTGCTCTGATTCCCCCGCAGCCATCCTAAGCCCCTGTCCCTGCTGGTGACCCTGCCACGTCTGCCTCGTCTCGTCACCTTCAATCTGCAAAATCAGAAGCACAGAGGGGGAAACCGCTGGCTTGGTGTCGATGATCTTCACGGGATTCCTGCTGGAGGCTGCGGGGGGGGGATATGGAAAGGTCAAGGACAGAAAATATCCTTTGTTTCGTGCCGGTACAGATCTGCACGTGATGGGACCCCGGCTCTGCTGGGGCTTGGGTTGCAGAAGCGATGCAGAAGCGAAGAAAACTGGACGAAAACATATTGAACAGGATTTATTAGCTTCCTCAAAGAAGAAATCAAAAGTTGTTTCCTTGCTTTATTTTAATTTAATATCATCTCCACAATCAATAGGAGCAGGGAACCCAGCGCTCATTTGATGTTCTCCCCGAGGAGAACACGCAGCACTACGGCGCTGAGCGGCACCGGCTGAACTAGTGTAAAAATTACGATGCAATAACCGGCTGTGCAGAGCGAAGGGCTGCAACAAGAACGTGTTTTTTTTTTTTAAAGCCGCCTTTAATTTTTCATGCATTTCTAAATGTTTCTGTAAGTTCTTTCCAGCTCTGCTCTGTCCTCCTCGGTGCAACGCCGCTTTTGATTCATGGCTTTGAGGCTGCAAGCCCGAGCTATCCCCCTATTTAAGGCGCACACCTTCAGGAGACGTGCTCGGAAAGGAGTTCAGGGAATAAATTAGAAGAGCGTGACTCGCAGAACCTGCAAATGTTTTTAAGCAACAGCTTTGTTTAGCCCAGGCCCCTTTGTGATTGCACTGAGAACAGCCCTAGCAAAGCGGTTCGCCTGTATTTATTTCCAGCTCTGTATTTCGCTGTATTACAAGACAGATGTGCTTGCAACCGGAGCTCACCGCAGGCCACTTCTGCACGCTCCCAGACGTGTCTGGAGGGGGTTTTAGGACAACTCTTTCCATCCTGGCAGCCTTCTGGGATGGTTTATCCCCTGCTGGCAGCGGTTCCCCCGCGACCGATGCAGTTGCGCACGTCAGTAGCGCACGGCGGTACGGCCAAAGGGACGGGTTGATGGGGAGAGAGGAGAGGAGAGAGAAGGGATGGCAGCAGGCGAAGGAGGAAAGGATGGGAAGGATTAAAGAGCTACAGGCAGTGGGCACCGTGCTTGGGATGAGGTCGTTTAACGGAGGCGCTCCTCCTGAGGTTAACCAGCACCTCGGCCGGGCTGCGAGGCTGCCTCTGCAGGCTTCAGGTGGCATCAAGCAGGGATTTGGCCACTTTGGGCCACATTTCCCCTCGCCCCTACCAAGTGACATCTCACTGACGCTTCTAACCATGTCACCTGTGCGTGAGGGTGGACGGGACCCCGGCGTCCCGCTGGTCCCACCCCTGGTGGCTCCGTCGAGCCTTGATGAGGACACACAAGTTACAGGAGGAAAATCACGCAACGCGCTCAAAATACTGGAGAATGTTGCATATTAATGAATATTAAAACAATTATATTATTAATTCATATGAGAACAATGCAACCAAAGGTCGGGGCAAGCTCAGCTGCCATAGACGTTAAAAGCTGGAGCAGACCAAACACTTCGGGCTAATTAAAAAAGGAACCACTAACATGATCAGAGCCTGTTACGCTGAGCAGCTCTGGCTGCCTCGTACCAAAGTCCTTTTTAACTGGACCTGGGTGGTTTTGAGCAGCCCAAAGCTCGTCTATGAGGCCAGGGTTTGGCATCTTCCAGCAGCACCCATGCGGTGCATCCACCTCAGCACCACGCAGCGTGCAGCCGCGGATCAGAAGCCAAACCGAAGGGAGCACCCAAATAACCTACCAGCCATACTAGTGCCAGGTCTCCACAAGAGGTACTCGCGTGCTCTTGGAAAAGAAAGGCAATGTAGCTTGCTTCTCTTCAGCTAGGGAGCCCGGAGAACCAGGTCCTTGTTTCGTTCAGCCTTCCGGCTGAATTAATTGTCACTTACAATGCTGATTTCCAAAACGTGCTGTTTAATTTCTCGAGAATAGATCCTGTTGGCCATTATCTGATTATGGCTTAAATTGCTACAAGCAGCCCGAATTAATTTACAAGACAAAATATTCCCCTTCGCTCTCCTTCCAAGCGATCCTCGGGCAGCCATACGCTCCTAATGGCAGCTGTATCGCCAGGATTTTTACAGGGACAGATAACAAAGCCCCTTATCTGGGCGCAGGACGAGGCGCTGTATAAAACCACGCTTCGACCCGTCGAAACACCGTCACCAAGGACCCCGGCGTGCTGCCGTTCAGACACTCGCCGCGCTATCTCAGGAGCCGATTAATGACCAACGTTCCAGGGACTAAAAACCCAGGCAGCCACGCAAAACCGTCTGTAATGTGTAATTCGCTGTTCCGAGACGGATAAATTCAGGGGCCGTTATTTTACCTCTCCCTTTTAAAACCCTAAACACCTTCTGCCAATTTGTTCCCGCTGAGTGATTGTGTTTAAACTGCAATAGGTCCGGGAACATTTTGTCTTTATGACCACCTCTTCGGGTCAGCCGTATTAAGGCAAAATATTTCCACCTGTAAAATATTCTTTGATATTTTAAGTCCACCCATCGTGTCTCGTTCTTTATGGCCTAGACCTCAGAAATTCTTCAGAAATATTATATACGAGTAGCCTTCTGTGGCAACATGAGCGGCTTCACGTCTTCACGCTGCTGTAAATCCATTCTCTTCAGCCTGACGGGGAGCTTATCCCCGCAAGAAGCCGTGTTTTGCGCGATGAACATGTAAATTTGGTACTTGAGAAATTACCACGGAGTCGAGAAATTAGAAAGCAGACACCACGGCAGCTTCCCGACGCAGCTCCGCCAAATCCTCCGGCAGACTTGCAGCGACGCTCTTGAGCGCTGATTGCCGGTAGCAATGACAGCAGAAAGAATGCGCCCAATTACGCAATGATTGGGAGAAAATATCCAGTAAGGACATCTGGGAACTAATTCTGTGATGGAAACCAAGCCTCTAGAGATGAAGAGCTACGGCGTTTTGGCAGCAGAGATTTAAACAAACTTTGTTCTCCCGTTCCGTGAGCTTCCCCATGCCTGGAAGGACGCCGTTCCTCTCCGCGGAGCTCGTGCCGGGCTGCGATGTCCCTGGGGCAACGGCAGGCAGGGAGGTGATTTCCGAGCAGCACCTGCTTCTTACACGGTTCCCCTGCTTGATGGGAACCATTTGAAACACAGGGATGATTGCTGCGGATCTATCCCACCTAAGGCACCAGGTGTGCAGCAGCCCTGGCACAGCTCAGTCCCCGATTTCCTGGCAGAGCCCTTTGTCACAAGTGGCTCGGGGCTCTTAGGATGCTACAGAGATGACCAAATGGCTGCGCGTGAGACTGGCAGCGCATTTTAAAAGATGTTACCATCCTTCAGCTGGAACACGGGTCAAGCTCAACACTAAAACATCAAGACGTGTCTCACCCATTAGATTTCACTTACCCCCAAGCTCAGTTTGGCCTCTTGCATTTTGAAAGGCAAATCTGCTGTACTAAAACTCAAAATGTACATTCCATGATTTAAAGGGTTTTCCAAATCAAAGCTAAGTCCAGACGCAGTCCACACCTCCTTGGGGCAGAGCTGAAGCCTCACTAAAATGGTTTCCACTCTCTTTCACACCTAACATATTAAATGACATGAATCTAGGGGACATCCCTTTTGACGGCACACAATCAGGACGGCACAACCATCTCTCTTCTAAGCCCACAGGAACAGAGCGATTGCTTGAGTTTCTGGGGCAAGCTCTACCCAAATGTCGGGCACGGTGAAGGATGAGCATCACGGCAGAGCTGGGGCCAGGTTTCGCACAGCATCCCCCGTTTCTCCCGCTGCCCCATCACTCAGAGCCCTGCCGCGGAGCTACTCCAGCCCACTCGTGCTAACTGGCTGTAAAAATAGAGGAAAAGCTGAAAGCAAGGGTGGAACCGTTCTGAAGAGCAAGTTAATGGATGGTTGAGAATCCAGCATTTCTCAAATCTCTGAGGATAATAAATACATTCATTCCCGTGAAAAAGTGCCACCCCCTTATTACTGTTTCAAGCCTCATCAGACCAGGAGCAGAGCAGTCAAACGAACATACATTTGCCAGGCATGGCAACCGTTTTAAAAAAAGACAACCTGCTCACTTTCCTGCAGACCTTTTTTTTTGTTCTATTTTCAGCTGATACATCCTTTTTTTTTTTTAATATAAGCATCACTTATTTCTTGCTCGCTGCCCATGGCCACGCAGAGCCACTCGTCATGGGGACTGTCAAGGCACTGGCATGATTTCTGGTGGTGGTTCCTGTTTTTAAACACTGCTACCAGTACAGACCAGTGGTCACAAACCGTGTGAAATTCTGTAAGGGATGAATTATCGCAGAGCTGGAGAACGGCACTGCATCCTGGTTACTGCTGAGGCTGTCAGTGATGCCATCTGATCCTATGAAAATTAAAGGACTTTAATTAAATGCTACTTTTAAGTGGGGTAATTTATTGTAACCGCTGCTCAAGGGTTGCCCTTGTGCGTTCGTGTTGTGCTTTCACACTAATGGGGGACCTGGTGACGAGCTGCAGGACAGCCACGTCCCTGTCACCGGCAGAGAGGCGGCAATGGGGGGGAGCCACGGGCAGAAGGTTCTTGGAAGAAGCTGGAGCCTTCGAAGGAGAAATCACAGCCCCACAGCGTGGCTGATGCTGGGGGCATCCCTGGGTGCTGCTGCTTGCCCCCGCGGAGCCACTCGCCCAGCCCCAGGTTTTTTATTACACAGTTTGTCTAACAGCGTGACCCAAAGGGTGGTGGTGACCTGGGTGCAAGTTCTCTGAAGGATTTTGTCTTACGCAGTAAGCACAGCACTTGGAGGCCACCAGAGGAGGGATTCTGCAGGCATCACGGGTAGCACAAGCGTACTTCTGCAGCCTGCAGTATAAACCTGACCCCCCCACGCAAAACAAACAAACAAAAAAAAGGAAAAACTATACCAATCCAGCAAAAATATTTTCTTTTTATGACCATAAAACATGATCATAAAAATATTTTCTTTTTAATAAAAACATATTTGAAAATATTTTCTTTTTATGACCGTTCCCCTCGGTTTTGCATCCAACCCATGACCAAAAGATAAAGCAACAACCAGAAACCTCCCAAGGCCTCACTGCAGCCGCCTGGGTTCAGGAAGCATTTGCATGAGGAAAACTCATCCTGAAAACCGGCAGCAACTGTCCGAAAATATTAGCAAGAAAGTTTGAGTATTTAAGTCACATCCTATAAATAAAGCACAGCGACAGAGCTTGACAGACTGTCGATCACTATAACTCCTGGGCAAGAGATATGTGTCACAGCCCCCCTGTGTGTAGACAAGTCTCTGTGGAAAAGAAGCTGTAGAAAACTGCTTAGGTCAGGCAATATTAGTGCTCCCTGCCATTATCTACTTCATTCTCTGTTTGACTAATCCAAGGCAAGATAGGAACAGCCACTAAGGATATAATATGAATGTATGTTGCTCCAAAGAAAGCGTAAGCCCTCCGTAACAAAGCCATTACAGTGGGTTTTTAAGCCCCAAGCCGTAATAGCCGCTGTCAGGGGCAGGATGCTGGACGAGAGCCCTTTCGACTGACCCCGTATGGCCGTGTCGCAGGCCCTACAGCCCAGGCCTCGTGTCAGGAGAGCCAGCGTTGGTTGTCCCTTATCTAATGATGTTCTCCAGGGACACTTCTGGCTGGAAGGACTCATATAAGTTATAAAGCCCTCCAGGATCACCTGGTCCAACCACCCCCTACCACCAATGTCACCACCAAACCCTGTCCACAAGCACCACGTCCAACCTTGCCTTGAACACCCCCAGGGACGGGGACTCCACCACCTCCCTGGGCAACCCGTCCCCAGGCCTGACCGCTCTTGCTGAGCAGAAATGTCTCCTCATTGCCAACCTGAGCCTCCCCTGGCACAACTTGAGGCCATTCCCTCTGCTCCTATCACTGGTTACCTGTGAGAAGAGGCCGACCCCCAGCTCCCCCCCCTTCCTCTCAGGCAGTTGCAGAGAGCAATAAGCTCTGCCCTGAGCCTCCTCTTCTCCAGCCCCAACCCCCCCAGTTCCCTCAGCCGCTCCTCCCAGGCCTTGTGTCCCAGGCCCTTCCCCAGCTTCGCAGCCCTTCTATTCCTCCTATTCCCCCTAAGATTTGTTGTGCCCCTAAGGCACAACGAATTCCCACTCAGTTGATTTGAGGCACAGGCTGTAGAGTTCGGGACACAACACACATGAGCAGCTGTACAGGAAACTAAAGGTGTCTCTCATCCAGTATCCTGCCCTTGACAGTGGCCAAAACTATGCCTAGGATGCCTGGGGAGGAGATTAAGAAAGATAAAATGCTTACGATTCCCTCCAGTGCACTCCCCGACTCCACACATTTGCCAGCTTGGGGAGTTCCTGTGCTAGTTACGGTTTCCACTGCATCTATTTGTTATTATTTATTATTTATTTCTCTCTCAGTGGATTTTTCTCCATGGTCTTGTCATGTCTTCCCTTGAATTATGTAAGCTTTCAGCCTTAGATCTGCGCAGCCCAACTAGCTGTTGAAGAAGCTGCCTCTCTGGCTTGTTGCAGTCACGCTCCTTCATGGGATGCCTCCTAGTTCTTGTAGTTCGTTCCCCCTCCTTCCGTAACGTTTGGTTTCTTTGCAAACCCTTGCCGAGGGTCCTCGCTGACCCCTTTGGAAACGCAGCCTCCCTCCTGCGGTGCTTGGAGATCTGTCGTGGGTTTGTGAGGCACTGGCACACGCTGCCCCAAGGCTGGCCTACTTCTTGCCTCCTTACTCTGCTATAAAGAATCATTATTTTGAAGAAGAAGCACGTTTGCTTTTCTGCAGAGTAATGAGGGTGAAGCATAACAACTGCATCAGGCCCTTCACTCAGCCAATATCTTAGATTTAAAGACGGAGGGGGAGGAACTGCTCCTCTTCCTGCTGACAGTGACTCTAAGAAGCTCGTTTTTCATCCTGTCCAGAGGCTTCTTCATCTGTCTTTTCCTGAATATTGTGGAAAGCATTTTCCAGGGCCGCTGTAACATTTGGAAGGTCATTGTGAGTGCATGGCAGGTGACGGGCTGCCACAGCAGAGCTTCGGAGACAGCAGTTGAACAAATCCAGCCTGACAAATTAAACTCAGGTTATGGTCAGAAAGGCGACTGGGTTGCCTTTTTTTTCTGAAAAACTCGGCTTCCCGTGTGTATTCAGAGTCAAATCTGCTTACATCACCAGCAGAAGGAGCCTTTTGCTCTGGCTGCCTTACAGATGCAACGTGGTCCAGGGATGGCGAGCTCGATTCATGTATCTTTAATGGAATAATCACTTAACATGCTCAATACTGAATATGTATTTCTTTGTCTGGGGGGAAAGAGCCCATCTGTCCTTCCTAAGGCATCCCACTCTGTCCCTTCGTGCCATCCCCTGTCCCAGGCCAGGGACACCGTTTCCCAGCCTCTGTCTTGCACTTGTAGTGAGGTTTATAGGCAGGAGGTGGTGGCTTGCAGCCGTGTGGAGACCAACAGGGCAGACAGATGCTGAGAGGGGAAAAAAAATGCAGTAAACTGAGATCTGGGGAGATCAGAAAGGGAAAGAGGGGGACGTGATTTTTCCGCTTCTGCTTTTCCACGTGCACGTGGAGGTTTGGTGCAGGGCTGACATTGAGAAGGCTCCGCAGAGGTGAATTTTAAGCAGCGGATCCTCCTTGGGATCCTTCCCTCGCCGAGGTGGGGAGAGCATCCTTCTGGGGGGATGCAGAGAGCTGCCCCCCGAGACATCCCTCCTCTGCTCTCAGCCCACCACTGCCCGCAAGTCACTCCGGTCCCACGCACGGCACTACAGAAGTGCAAATGCGGCTCAATAATTCATTTCCCCATCTCCCTGCGATCCCAGGCAGGGCAGGAGAGCCGAGCTTTCTGAAGCAAGAGCTCCCCGGTCCCCTTCTGCTCTGGCAGGCAGGCAGCAGAGTTTCTATGGCAACTCTGGATGGGGTGGAAAGGAGGATTTCTGGTAGGCTCTTTCTGGAGTAGTTTGTAATGTAAATTCAGCCAGGCAAGTCTCCCTGGCTGAGAGCAAGCCGTGCCCTCAGGTTATAGGTTACCGACTGGGTATCTCTAATAACTGCTCAGAAAACAGCCCTTTGTGTTTTCCAAGCTGCAGTTGTTCATCTGGCCGATTTCCAACGCACCCGTCCCAGCTCCGCTCACCTCCCTCGCCGTCGACGCTTCTACACCGCAGCACCGGGGGAAAAAAATTGAATTTGGGGTCTTGGCATTTTTGTTCCAGGTGCAGCGTATGTGACACCTCTGCGCTGCCGGCAGCGCGAAGGGAACAGGTTTCCATGTGCACCTGATGGAAACGCATGCTCGTGTGTCATTCCTGCCGCCGCTCCTTTGTTCCGACCTGCCCCTTCGGTGTTTACTGCGGCTGGGTCCAAAATACTGCTGGTTTCTATGACAGCAGCATCTGGAAGGGGCCTCTGGTGCCCTGGATACCTGCAGACGTGTCAGAAACAGGTCTGTCCCCGTGAATGTGCAGCGTGAAGAAATGATTTAAAAGACTGGAGAAAGCAAGGGGTGCCCCAGTTCACAGCCAGGGATGCCGACGCGCTGAGAAAGGAGCGAGCTCGCCACGAGCCGCCCAGGAACGGAGAGCGAGCAGAGGACAAGCACAACCCTGCCCAGGCTGTTTGGCACAGGACTGCCCCGCTGCTTTGCTCCTCAGCCCTCGAAGCGTTACAGGACGCAGTTTTCTTACAAAGATGCAGTTTTCCAGCACGCAGTTTGAATATTTTCTGCGGCGAGTTGCGCAGGAGGATGCGTGGCTGTAAACGCCACGGGACCGGCACCTCGCCCATCGGCAGAGCTGAGCACCAATTAACTCCTGGCAGAAGCAGAAGGAGCAGCCACCAGGCTTTGCTCCATCGCCGGTAACCTTCCAGGATCTGCAGCAAAGAGGAGAGATGGCAGAAAGCCCCTTACCCTGCCCATGCATTACTTTTAGTTTTTCTTCCTCGAGATGTTTTAATTTAATTTGCCGGTGTGGGACCTGCCTTGTAAGCGGTGTTCCGGGCGTGCTGCCCGTCCCCAGCTCCCCTGCTGCTTCAGTGTCCCCTGGGCATCCTCAGGGCATGCCGCAGGGATGAACACCACAAGAACTGCCCCGTAACTGAGCCTCTCCTAATGCAAGAGCAGCCTCGAGATCCAGGAGCACCGACAGGGGTGCACGTACTTTCTCCCAAAGCCATTCCAGTGGAAAATTCAGTAAAAACATCCAGGCGACAGCGACCAGGCACATCCTCAGGCTGCGGGGACGCCTGGCGCCACCATCCCACTGCCATACCTGCTGGAAATGTTCCCTCGCTAGGGTAAAAGCTAAAATATTTTAAGATTGCAGGAACATTTCGAGCTGGAGTTAAACTCAGGAAGGCCACGGGTTTAGGGTTCGCAGCACCCTTAAGTTAGATGTTTAATTTTTCAATGCTAATTCGCTTTAAAATGTCCATATGGTATTTTGGACATTTTGGACGTCGACCAACCGAGCGAATTGCTCCCAAATACATCAGCTTTCGACAAACACGGCGGCAGATGGAGCGCACGCGGAATATTAACAAAACCAGTTTTTGGGTGTTAAAAGGCTTAATGGGTCTCTCACATGTATTGGGGCCAGGAGATTAGATTTAAATTGCGCTTGGGCGAAGCTGAGGATACGCAGTATTTGAACTGGCAGAACTCCACCTCGGTGTTTAAAAACAAAAAGGCTCTAGCGAAAATAAAGCTCGATTTCAGCAGCTAGGAAGTGCAAAAGTTCTCTCCCAGAGAGAGGAGAAATACGGTGATGCCACAAAAGCCGCTTATCCCAAGGTCTCTGTTATCCAAGGCCTTGTCCTGGAGCCCCCCAAAAAGCCACCATCAGCCCAGAACAGCCCCTGACAGCAAGGCAGGATGAGCAACGGCACCGCGCTGGCGTGGTTTTGCAGGACCTACCCCTCTTGTTTCACAAAATGAATTTTTCAATCCCATTACTTCGTGAAGAAACGGCTAAACCTTGCTCCTGCCTATAATCCCTCTCCGAAAACGGAAACCCATTTCAGCAAACGTTTTAATTAGATTTACGTTTTTTGCACCAGCTGCTCCAGCAGAGCCTCTCTTCAGAAAAGCTTCACAAGGAACAGAAAAAGCAAACAAAAATCCCTCGCCCCGTCTTGTAAATATTTTATTCCCTACAAGCAGGCTTCTGCCCAGAAGAAACTACAAACTTATTAAAAACCACAGCCAAGGGGTGACGGCCCAGGGATGTTTCAGCAAAGCCCAGTTTTCATTTGCTTGCCGTAAAACAATGATTTCTATCATAGTCCAACTTGGAAAACCAATTACAGCTAATTAAGGAGATTACATTTTATGGTTGAGGTGCATTCTGTTGTTTGCTCAAGCAGATGAGATAAATCTGTGGCAGCTCCTCTTTTGCTTGTTTTCGACACGGGGCAGCAATCGGGCTTGTTTGAAAAATCCCAAGGCCCACGTGGTATCACCCAGGGGCAGTATTTTGGGCAGATAAATGGGGAAACTCGGCAAATCTTGGATGGATGGCCACTGCAGAGATGTGAAGGCGAAGCCTGCCCTCCGTCATCGCGCCCAACCAGCGCGGCAGCAGACCACAGAAAGCTCTGGCTTTTTGAAATAAGGGCTGCCCGTCCACGTGGAAGAACAGGAGGGGTTTTAGTAACACATCCTGAAATATTTATAGCGTTGGATACGCAACAAACGCTCCTAAAATACAACAGATACGTGTGGGCGCTGTAGAGGTGGGAGGTGCGTGTTGACGATGCCACGAGCCCAGCAGCTCCAACTGGAAATCCAGCATCGGATCGATCAAAGATCCAAAGAACTGCAGAATCACGGGGTCACAGGACCACAGAATTACGGGATCACAGGATCACAGGACCACAGAATATCCCGAGCTGGAAGGGGCCCACAAGTGCAGCACGCAACGGCAAGCCTTCAGCGAGTCCGAATTGTGCCGAAGTATCGATGCTGTTCACATTTCTGCATCCCTTCGACATACAATCCTGACTCCCAAATGACCAAAAGCAGTCCTCAGAGTCCAGACTTCACCAGGTATAATGTATTTTCCCCATATCACACGCGTCTGGAGCTGACTGTTCCCTGAAGGAAGCCAATTTTTTTTCCTGTTTCATGCAGCAGCGCGTACGGGTCCAGCACACCAAAGCCAATCAAAGTTTCCCATTTCTCCGTGCCCCATAATTTTAGGAGGGCAGACGGTCGCATTGTATTTAGGGAAGATCCTGTGACTTGGTTTCAGCGGCCTTAAAAGATTTGGGGATTTTAGGCCGCGCTCCTCACTGTCCCCTCGGGAATTAAATCCAGAGGCTTGACTTTCTCTGCGCCGGTGCTGGGGACTGTGCAAACCCGTCCTGAGTCATCGTGCCGCAGGTAGTGAGGCTGCCTTAAAAATAACCCTTCCGCCAGCACGTCTGGGAAACTGCAACAAGAGTCACCAGCTCCCTCCAGGAATAGCAAATTGCAGCGATGGGCTCGGATGGAAACGGGAAGGGGGGGGGGGGGGGAAAAATCCCCCAGAAGTCGGAGCAGCAAAAGGCGTCGTGTCGTGCAAAATAAAAATCCGACATTTTGCATCGGCCTCCACCTGCTCCGGGAGCTGCTGAGCGGATCGATGAGCTCAGGAAAAGGAAGGCCACCAGTTAGGGGCTCAGAATAGCTGCACGCCTCGGATTTAGCAGCAGAACCCGAGGGTTTAAACAAGGAGAAGGAGAGGAAAGAGCTGTCCAGAGGAATCTCTCAGACGCCGTTAAATATTGCTACAAGAAGCGCCAACAGTCGCAAGCTGCCTCGAATTCATCACACCAGAATCTGCTCGAGAAGAGCTAATTTGAGGCACTTGAAGCTGGAAAAATAGCAATAAATCTGCATAATTACAGATTTTTCCTACAACTATGGCAGAATACTCCGTGCAAAAGGGCCTCTTTTCTATGGCAAGTCAGACACACCACTGCTTTCACATGTGCCCACCCCTCGGTCCTGGTGGGACCGTCCTGGACAGTGGGTTTGGGTGATGGACGGGTCCCTCGGTGGTGCTGCAAGCCAGGGAGAGCTGCAAAACCACGGAGCACGCATCCTCAATGCCCGCGTTTTTAAGGAATTTGTTCCCATTTCTACATCGCTTTTGTAAATTTGTAAAGTTCTGCATGGCCTTCGAGAGGGGCCGTGTGAAGACAAGGCGATGGAGGAGCCGAAACTCGTGGCTCTGTGCACGGATGTCAGTGGCAGCAGCTGAGAAACGACGTGCCGGCTGAGGCTGCCTGCGTTTGGAACAAAAAATAGCTGAAATGTGACGAGTGTGTATTTATCCTGGCACGGTTTTTCAACATCAGCATCGCCGGCACAGCACAGAGTCCCTCGCAGAAGGCTGGCAATGCTGCTGCTTGCTCCTCAGGCCCCCTCAAATCCTCCTGTGGCCGAGCTCCTTCCTCCCACTCCACCTCCCATCATCTGCAAAGCCCCGCTCTGCTTCTGAGCAGGGCAAGAACACACCGCTTATATTTTATTGGTGACGATCCTTTTAAAAGCTCGATGCAAAGAATGCATTAAAATTATTGTAAAGCCTCAGGGATATAAAACAGTAAGGAGCCTTCTCTCCAACTTCTGTACGGGTTTGCATGCTGCAGAAAGGCACGAGGCTGGCTTCCAGCTCCTGCACAGTCGCTGCGATAAAAGATTTTGGAGCTAGGGGCCCAGAATGCAGGAGAAAAGCTGTGTTGCCCAAAGAAATGGGTTTGCAGGGCTTGCAGAGACAAGGACGGAGCAGAGGAGCGGGGCTGAGAGGGAACCAGGCAGTGAGGCTCCTGGTGGGGGAGCTGGGATAAGGTACGAGGGTCTGCAGACAATGAAACCCCAACGGGACCAACGACACCCAACACAGGCCGCAGGAGGGAACGGCTATGCAGGGTGACCTTCCTCTGGGCTGGACTCGTTCCTTTCTCAGGGGATTTTCGGAGGGACGAGCAGCAGAGACTGGAAGGAGCCAGCAGGCTGGGGGAGGCAGCGTGCCTCTTGCGAGCACCTTATCCTAGGCAGGAGATGGCCAAAGCAGAGCTCAGTGTAGAGGAAAAGGCAGCGATCGCAGATCTTGCCCCAGATCTTCTTATAAGAGGTGAGATACTCACTTAATACACCTATAAAATAACACATATGCACCAAGCTAGTTCCTTTATAAGGGATGCCTTTTTTTTTTTTACATGGTCGCAAAATGGGTATTAAAAACACCCTCATGCTACATTATTTCCCCCGGAATATTTTTTAAACCATAATTGTACAAACCAGTGGCTCATTTCTTAGCAGAGCTTTTAGGGGACTGACTACCAGAAGGATATTTTGAATTTGTATTCTTTTCATTAGCAAAGCTGAAGTCAGCCTCCTATTTATCAAATGCATTAAGTCGATAAAAAAAAAAGCCCGTGTTTGCAGAGGCTGCTCCTTCAAACCCAAGGGGGCACTTCTTCGTTAAGTTAAATGTCACCAGAAACGAGGAAGCGTTTTAGCAGCATCAAATGAAACAAAACACACGACCCACCATCGCCCACGGGCCTGCCCACGTGCATTTTTGGGACGGTGAAGGGCTCTGATGAAGAGCTTCCAGATGCATCATGCACTAAAGAAATTAGCAATTGGGGTTCCTACGGGAAATTGGTATTATCAGATAGATCTCCTGAGGTCCCTTCTGATCTCTTGAGGTCCCTTCTGATCTCTTGAGGTT
>NC_048893.1:202940158-203018297 GCF_011077185.1 Oxyura jamaicensis
ATCTCTTGAGGTTCCTTCTGACCTCTTGATGTCCCTTCTGACCTCTTTGATGTCCCTTCTGACCTCTTGAGGTCTCTTCTGATCTCTTGAGGTCCCTTCCAACCCCTACTATTCTGTGATTCTGTGATTCTATGCTTATGAAACTCTCTTAAGAGGTTTTGCTGCTGCTTCTAGATAGGGGCAAGTGGCAATTCTGGATCTGTTGGCCAACATCACGGCAGCTCTGTGGGTCACACCAGGGCTGTTCTTGGTGCATGGGGACACCTCGGATGTGCTCACGACCCCCTCCTTTTGGATTCTGCAGGCTGCAGATCGGTCAAATAACCACCAGGTACCTGGTCAGCCAGTGCTCAGGCAGTCTGGTTCGATACTAATGAACTTGTGCACATTTACAAGTGCAAAATCGATGTGTTACAATTCATTTATACCGAGTCATCACCTCGCAATACCTCCTTGCAGTGGTAGGGAAAGCCACAGGTGAGTAACAGCTTCATTTTCTAGGTGAAACTCTAAAATACGCCTCCCCTGCCTCCCCTCATCACCGATGAGTCAAACTCAAGCTTTCACCCCAAAGTAAAGCAAAAGGAGATATTAAGGCACTGAGCAAAGCTCTGATCCACAACTCAGCGGCTGTTTGCAGGAGCCGTGCCGTGACTCTCGATAACCCTGCTCTCTGCCCGGCCACACACCCACTGGAGCTCAAGCCAGTACAACTCCCCGGTACAAAAAAGACAGGGATCTCCTGGAAAGAGTCCAATAAAGATGATACGGGGCCTGGAGCATCTTCCCTATGAAGAAAGGCTGAGAGACTTGGGTCTGTTCAGCCTGGGGAAGAGAAGACTGAGAGGGGATCTCATCAATGTGTATAAATACCTGAGGTGTGGGAGACAGAGGGATTTGGCCAACCTCTTCTCAGTGGTCTGTGGGGATAGGATAAGGGGCAACGGCCACAAAATGGAGCACAGGAAGTTCCGCACCAACACACAAAAGAATTTCTTCACAGTGAGGGTGACGGAGCACTGGGACAGGCTGCCCAGGGAGGTTGTGGAGTCTCTTCTGGAGACACTCAAGGCCCGTCTAGACGCCTACCTGGGCAACCTGCTCTGAGGAACCTGCTTTGGCAGATGGGTTGGACCTGATGCTCTCTCAAGGTCCATTCCCACCCCTACAATCCTGTGAACTCACCTCCTGTCTACCCAAAGCCATGCCACAAAACCAGTACCCGAAGGGAGTGGTGTGTGAGGGCACCGTGACTTTGGGCTTTGTGCTGAACTCGAAACGGGTGCCGAGAATCAATCTGGAGACCCTCAGCACCTCCCCTACACTGCAGCCTCTCCACATCTCAGAGAAACGAGAAGTCACCAGTGCCTACGTGAACACATCCGTAGGTCCACCCAAAAAAAATGGTCCTTTAGGTGTAAACATGAACGTTTCCACTCTTGAAACTCTGTCATGCCTTCGTACTCGAAATATCGAGTAAAGCAAACAGTGGAATTCTCAACCACATCACCCATCCAGAAATTTTATGGCTGCAAAAGAAGCCGGGGACTGAGAAAAGTTTTCAAAATTTTAGTGGGTGATCGTGGTGGTAGGGGGGTGGTTGGAGCAGATAATCTTGGAGGTCTTTTCCAAACCTAATGATTCTAGGAGTCTATAGAAATGAAATGTCCGATGGCAAAGAAATTCAGAAATATAACAAGAACGGAAACACTAACTTTTAAAGTTTCATTTCTGTACTGGGTCTGTACTTTCCTCATGGAAAAGTGACAGTATTGCTGTAAAACCCAGGTGGGTGTAGGAGAGGAAATTATGGGCTCATACTGACTACACAACTAGTTGATGAATCGCCATCAGGGTGCCCGTCTTGGGCAGGACAAGTCCCAGAAGACATCTCCCTACAGTCAGGTGAAGCATTTGGGCCCGACTCTCATCTCCCTTCAACCTGTGGTTTCCAACAATGTTATTTTTCAAGTCAGAGAGAGAGGCTCTTTTTATTCCCTTTTCTGCCCCAAAAATTTCTTCCTAGCCCTGCCAGACCTCGGCATTTTCTCAGTGTCCCATGATGGACCCACCATACGTGGGCAAAGGGGTCAAGATCCTCCTGTCTGACAACAAAGAGAATTGAAAATAAAGATTAACGTTGCTTTCCTTTAAAAAATGTGCTTCTTCAAGCCCAAATTTTCTCTCTTGCAATCACGTACTTTGGAGATTTGGCTCTGGGGGTGACCAAGGAGGTTCTGCATGAGCAGCCGTGGGGAAGGTCCATTCCCCCTTGGCTCCCCACCATTGCGAGCAGCTCCTGCGTCCTGCAGAACCCACGAACGCCTGCATATCCTCAATGTGCCGTTGATGGCTTCCCTTAGAGTCGGCCACAGCCTTAAAATGGAGCACAGGAAACTACGAGGTGTAAAGAGCTACTTATTTGCCAATTTTATGTGCATGCTTGTAGGCATTTATGTATTTTTGGCAGTGCTACACTACTTCCCTGCATTGTCCAACCCAGCCAAAGCTCACACCAGCACGTTTTCTGAAGACCAGCCTCCAGGATGGCCTTGTCCCCTTTTGGTTGCCTCTCTCGGACCGCTCTTGTCTCAGAGGAGGCTTGAACTTGTCAACATCCGGCCAGCTCTGCTCCCACCTGGCCGCGGCAAAAGGAAGCGATGCTCCATCTCCGCTCTCCTTTGGCATGTCGGGATATTTTTTTTGGCAGTGGAAGCCCAGCTGGTGTCCTTGGAGCAACGCCAGCACTTCTTTCTGCCCAGGGGTGGCAGGATGGGTCTGCCTGGGCTTTGGCTGCTCCAAAGTCTTGGGGAGCTGTAAGATCACAAACATCGTGCACAAATTGTCCTGGTGTTTTCCACAGTTCTCAGCAATGTTCTTACACCGACCTGCACATCCATCATGACCTGTGATGCGGGAGATCTGAAGTTATTCCGGGGAAGGATGAGCATCGATCCTATCTGCATGCACGTGTGCAAACTAAGCGGGTGTTGCAGTGCCAAACTTAGAAGAAATGACCCGAGTCCAGTCTGTCACTGTCACAGCTCTCATCGAGTCAGTTTGGACTTCTCCCCTACGCAACCTCCTGCCAACGTACAGTAAAAAATGCATGGACACCATCATCCCTTTCTGCAGATTTTCTCTCTAAATAGAATAAACTAATGTATAACACCGTAAGAGCTTTTGTCTACAGTAGATCTCCAACGGGCTCCAGCAGTCACATGAAAAGCATTTAAAGATGCTTTGAATGACTCCAATCAGGAAGCAAAGTTGTACAGCAGAGCATCTTGTGCAGAAGGAGATTTTTATTTCAACTAACCTCGAGGACGAAGCTCCTTTAGAAAGCGAGTCTTCCTCCAGAACAAGCTGCCTTTCACGTCTTTAGGGCAGGAAAAACGCGAGCTGCAAGGCCGTGTGTATAGAGCTGAACCTGCTCGAACACATCAGGTGCCTGGGTACAGCCCCTTTGTAGCAGGGAATGACCAGCAAGGGGCAAGACCAGGACCTGGAAGTCCCAAAATGTTGTGGTACAAACTTGCCAGTCCCAGGAGGGCTCTTCAGGTACCTCTGGAATGGGGCAGGCAGAAATCGGATGTTTTTCATCACCAAAACATTGCTGAACCAGTTGTGGTGCATGGGGAAAGTGATAAAAAAGATTCTGCAGGTGTGGAGGGAACTCTCCAGGCCAACACGTTGCTGGAGAAATTCATTTGACAAAATACACTTCGTTCTTTCAAAAGAAATTGCTGCTGGGATCCATCAGGAAGGTTTGGCAGCGATGCCTTGGACTGGAGCAAGGTGATTAGCCAGATGGGAGCAACCAGTCAGCCTCTCAGTGGCTCTGCTGAGCAGCAGAAACATATCAGGAAGAGAATTACTGGGCATGGGATGTCTCAGCCGAGAGGCTACTTACACATGTTCACTAAAATAATTCAACAGGTTCGGTAATTGCCAAGCAATATCTGCAGCACCTTGTTGTGTCGTGTACTACACGAGCTACAGGAGAAGATTGGTGTATAACCTCCAGTAAGCTGAAAAACTGGAGCATAAAAGACGTGAGACTGGT
Organism: Oxyura jamaicensis; assembly: GCF_011077185.1. NCBI lineage: Eukaryota > Metazoa > Chordata > Aves > Anseriformes > Anatidae > Oxyura > Oxyura jamaicensis. The sequence goes on from NC_048893.1 coordinate 202,944,225, forward strand.
TACAGGAAGCTTCTCTCTGCTGATGACCAAGGACAAAGACAGTCCCCATCCCATACAAAGTCCGCGCTGCAGTAACACACAGCTTCCACGGGGCTTCCATGGCTCTGTCTTTAATTTTCCTTCTCCCCAGCCTCTAAACAATTACCGTGGCTAAGTTAACCTCGGAGTGCATATGGACATAATGGACATACCACCTCTGTGCAAATAAACCTTTCCGACCTGTCCCTTGCCCCAGAATGCCCCAAACACCCCTGGGTGGTGGGCACCTATGGAGGACCAGGAGAAGTCCCACATAGCTCCCCCTGAAGAGCTCTCCCATCACGTGGGTTCTCTGGGGAGCACCACGATGCTGTCCGTATCCCACCCGTGCCCCAAACTTCCAAATCTTGGCTGTTCAGCTCCTCCGAAATACGCCCCGTGCCATCCAGCCACGCAAATGTGTGCCTCCCGAGCCAGCCGTGTCATTGTGTGGTAGCACCTACTGCCTCACCTTGCTCTCCAAAATCCATTTTCTCAGCTCATCACTGAAGGTATCCATCTGCAACAGAGCTGGCCATAGCCACTCACCTCACTCTGCGAATCCAATGCCCTTCACGGATGGTCCTCACCCTCCCCAGAATGTCTCTACTCAGCGCACGTAACCCTCTGCTTCTGCCCAAACGCCAGCATTTTGATCGCTGAATATTAAAGACGTTTCCATTGCGTGCTTCAAAAGGAAAGGCCGATGGGAAACAAACACTTCGAGGTCAGGGTATTTCCCCGTTCGGCTCACAGAAGTGCAGAGGTGATCTTCCTCCCCCCACTCTCAAGCCTCATGTGCAAATTTTAATTGCTTTTCTGACATCTCCAGAATGTAATCTTCTTTCCTTGTTGTTACTAGGATTAGGGCAGTACCAAGGTAAAGCTATTTTTGATTAATATGGAAATCAGAAATTACTTTCAAGAGAAAACTGGGGACTGTTCCTAATACTACTTTATCTTTGGGGAATTATATATCTAAAGAGCAACAAGAGAGAGCTTGCAGCTCTCTAAGTCTTCCAACTGCGGTAGAATTATGCTTAACGATATCTAAAAAAAAACTATTCAGATGGAAAGATGAAATTAATATAGCTAAGAAAAAGCTCAAGCTGAAGACAAAGAGAGTTAAACCTCCACAGAACGGTGAACATCAGTTCATCTGAAAAAAAAAGGTAATGAAACCATACGGCCCCAAGCTTTATGGCTAAATTTGCTCCCAGTCCCAATTGAACTTCTTGCTGAAGTTCAAATTTTCCCCAAGACCCTTCTGAATTCCTAATGGCTGCAAATCTGTGGAATATACCACAGAATCACAGAATCCCAGAACTGTAGGGGTTGGAAGGGACCTCGAGAGATCATCGGGTCCAACCCACCTGCCAAAGCAGGTTCCTCAGAGCAGGTTGCCCAGGTAGGCGTCCAGACAGGCCTTGAATATCTCCAGAGAAGGAGACTCCACAACCTCCCTGGGCAGCCTGTCCCAGTGCTCCGTCACCCTCACCGTGAAGAATTTCTTTCACATGTTGGTGCGGAACTTCCTGTGCTCTATTTTGCGGCCGTTGCCCCTTATCCTATCCCCACAGACCACTGAGAAGAGGTTAGCTACATCCTTCTGTCTCCCACACCTCAGATATTTGTACACATTGATAAGATCCCCTCTGTCTTCTCTTCCCCAGGCTGAACAGACCCAGGTCTCTCAGCCTTTCTTCATAGGGAAGATGCTCCAGGCCTCGTATCATCAATCATATCATATCATATCGTTAGCCAGTTCTTTCCTTTTGTGCGATCTGAAGAATTTGGAGACAAATACGGGGCCAGTTTGGATGAAGAACCTTAGTTTGTTTCCAAATCCCTTCTACTGGAGAGTATTTCTCTTTTATCGTGCGTGATCCAAGCTCCTGCACAACGCCGTGCGTTGGCAGCACGCAGGATGCAAACTCTGGTGTTTGAGGTCTTGTAACATCCCCTTGACCGCCACAAGCAATGCCTCTGAGGGAATTTGCCCAAATATTGAGTTACGGGGAGCAGGAAGGCAAGGAGGTGAGACGTGGGCACCGCTGGTCGTGGCTGGAGGCCAGGCACGGCCAAACCGCCGCGCTCCAACCCTACTGCCACGAGCGAGTGCAGCATCCATCCGTAGGAGATGATTTAGAAGGAGTGGAAAAGGTACGTTGTGGCGAGCTTCAGTCTGGGGAATTTTACTCCATTTCTCTCTGAAGTACTTAGGAGGCCCTGCTCCAACAGCGCTGTAGGTGTAGGCTGAATAATAGGAAGCCCATGGAAGAGGAACCATCCAGGCTACTGTTTTTTTTGTTAACGTTATCGTTGGGTGTGGGAGATTAATGGGATTTTCAAATGGAATTGGAGCGCTTCAGCTACGCCCGGAAACAAAGGCATTTACTGTGACTACCATAGAGGAGTGAAAAGGAGACAACTGCATTTTATCTTGAAAGCCCTCGCGCACTTTCAAACAGACACAGGAATGAAATGGCTCCGTGTAGAGACAGAAAGCCCTCGAGGACTGGTTGGGCCAAGCTGCTGTGCTTTAAACTGACAAGATGTGGGGGCAGGCTATTTAGGATAAAGACATGATGTTGGAGCACCAGGCCCGGTAGCATTAAAAATTGATTTAGACACGGGAAACGCTGAAATTGCTCTTGCAAAACCAGAGGTTCAGCTGCGTGTGCCACAGAAAGAAAACCCACATAGCGATATTTTCACGTTCAGCAGGCACCCGGTGGTACAAGGGCCGCGTATATTTACCCTGGTGCCTTCAGAGGATCACATCCAGACTGGGATCCACGCTGGATGAAAGGCAATGCTCTTAAACCCGCTCACGGTGATGAGCAGCAGGAAATCATTCACAAAATCATTCACCTTTTGCAAAGGTGTGACAAAGCGCTCGCCATTTCCTTCCTACCATCCCGGTTTTCTTCCTATATTCCTTCCAAGGTACGGTTTTGCAGGAGGGCAGGTCCGTACCTCTACTGCCATACCCTCTTCGTGGCATATTCTTTTTATTAACTGCGCACATTTGGGAGGGGAAATGTGCTTTATTTTTTCACAAGAAAGTTTTTTCACCTCCTTAAGGACTAAGCACAGCCTTCACTCGACTCCCCACTCGCCCTCTTCATTTCCACTGCAGCTTCCCTCCCTGAATTCTCCCATGGGAACACAAATGATATAATTTTAGATATTTTTAGCAGCTGGCTCTGGTGACATTTCCTGCTGCTAGGTGTCTCTGGCCCTGCCAGGATAGATTAACAAGGGTTACCAAACGTTTTGTTTGGGGTAAGGAAAAGCTTCAGGGCACTGCCTCCAACTTCTATTAAAAGCACAGCAGGAACTCGAGAACATTTTCCTGTTGATCTCAGCTGCTTGATAAATGGAGATCTCCATTCCTCCGGCAGGAGAGGAGACGTTTCTAGGAAGGGAAAGTAATTTCCTTTCTGCCTTATTGAGCTAAACACGGTAGTTAACTTTTCAAAGGTATTAAGGTCATTTTGCTATCCTTCCACTGACCGCTCGCCGAGCCTCAGGAGCAGCCCTAAGGAACCGAGACTGAAAAACTTCAGCTCTGCAGGCAAATTCCTGCAGATCGTGTGCTCCAGCAGCGAGGGTACATCCAGTCCATAGATACTGACAATGATGAAACACATCTGAATGCACAGAGCTCGGAACAATGACTGCTGAGCAGCCTTCTGCACGCCACGAGCGAAAGAAAAAAAAAATCTTCAACTATCTTTGGAAGGATGAACAATACTTCTCGTTATCAACACTTCATTTAGTACCGTACTTGCCCGAGCCCAATTATAGCCAGAAAAGGCAACTGGGAATGAGCAGGATCTGAGCAACCCCAGATAATGGGATAAGGGTTTTAAAAAACCACTCCAAAAGCAATGAACTGATTTGGCATTCATCAGTCTGTCGGTAACGAGCAAACGCAGATTTCAAATCTAAATTCATGTCAAAAGCTTCTGGAGAAAGTGAATGTTTCAGGGCACCTGTCCCAAGTGTCACTGCTGGGTTCTCCTTCATCTTCCTGTCCCGCAGCTCCTGGCCATCCTCCTTCCTCCGGTCACTCCGGCTTTTAAGGCTCGGTGTCCTTTCCCCCGTGCCATAACTGGGATCTCGCTTGCTGCAGCTCCTTTTCCATGCTTTTCCACGCCGGTCCGTGCTTGGATGAAAGCTTCTGGATCTCTTTTAAAGGACTGGTTTTGGGAGGGAGACCCAAAATCACAGAATCACAGAATCACAGAATAGTCTAGGTTGGAAGAGACCTCCAAGATCACCGAGTCCAACCTCCGACCTAACACTAACAAGTCCTCCACTAAACCATATCCCTAAGCTCTACATCTGAACGTCTTTTAAAGACCTCCAGGGATGGGGACTCAACCACTTCCCTGGGCAGCCTATTCCAGTGCCTCACAACCCTTTCGGTAAAGAAGTTCTTCCCAATATCCAACCTAAACCTCCCCTGGCACAGCTTTAGCCCATTCCCCCTCGTCCTGTCCCCAGGCACGTGGGAGAACAGACCAACCCCCACCTCGCTACAGCCTCCCTTCAGGGACCTGTAGAGTGCAATAAGGTCACCCCTGAGCCTCCTCTTCTCCAGGCTGAACAGTCCCAGCTCCCTCAGCCGCTCCTCGTAAGCCTTGTCCTCCAGACCCTTCACCAGCTTCGTAGCCCTTCTCTGGACTCGCTCGAGCACCTCCATGTCCTTCTTGTAGCGAGGGGCCCAAAACTGAATGCAATACTCGAGGTGCGGCCTATGTGTAGAGGGATGATGCTGAGGGATAGGGAAAATCCCATAGAAAAGGCAACACGGATACCTATCATGAAATGCTGCAGTCAGCCCTGGCCATCCCATCGTCTCACCTCTGCCACATCCCAAATCCTCGCTCCGCAGATCCATGGCTCTGACGCTGCACGAGGTGCACAGGTATGAGCACACTTTGCACGCTGCTTCAAATAATTTGCATCCCATCGAGGCAGATGCAAGACGTTATTTTGTTTTATATGAAAGGAGAAGCTTTGGGCTTTACAAGCAATCCGTCATCTCCTTCAGCCTTTGGCTTCCTCCTCTGTGGGCCACAAACCCTGAGGCACGCACCGACCCGATTTCAAGGGCTGCTTTTTCCCCAGGAATAAACGTGCAGACCCCCAAACCGGCAGGCAGAGAGCTGGCAGCCAGGAGATGTACTGTGGCCGGGGGCAGGGACGGGAATCGGGTTTGTTTTTGGTTCGTGGCCACCCCGGTAATGGCACGGCCAGAAAACCCTGCTGGCTGCCACCTCCACCGTTTTTAGCCTCATATTGAAGAAATAGCAGCCAAATGCTGCCTCGTCCTGCAGCAAAGGACTTCTATAACCTTACTTCTGCTCACCGGAAAATTCCCTCACCTTAATTTTGGTGACTGGAGGGGGGGGGAGGAGAACAGCTAGAAAACGCTGGTAGGAACTGCCTGCACGAACAAAAGCGTGGCAGGCCCGTGTTGAAGGCAGCACTCAAAACAAGCAGCCCCTGCGTGCCTCCAGAGGAAGCCTCGGTGCCCTTGTTTCACGCTGCTCTGTACAATTTAGCTGGGTTTTGACCTTAAAGGACTTTGAAGCTTCTGGGTAATCCAGCTGTGATGAGATTTCATATTCCTTGATGAAACATTTGAAGCCGCTGTTCGGTTTGCTGGTGGATCCTTTTATATATCCGTGTGCAAGGCAAGGCAGTAGCTCTTTTTCTACTTTTTTTCCTGAAGATGAAGGGCACCCAGCGGACACCAGGCAAGCTTCAGAATAATCGTTCGACAACAAAGGGCATTGCTTTCTCCGTCTTGAGACGCCGGTCTAATGGCTTTGCTGTGCTGTGGACAGCCAGAATCCTACTCTGTCAAAAAGTGGAGACTGTGCTGGCTTCTCAGCCTTTTTTTTAGTGTTTTGTTTGTTTGTTTGTTTGTTGGCATGAGCCAACTTCAACTGTTCCTGAAAGGGAATGTAAACCTTAAATCCCAGAAACTCGTGAGATGTCCAACGTAGACCTGGCTCCTGCTGCCAAGTAACGTTTCAGCTTGACATCTCATGGGTGTCAAGGATGCCCACCCGTCAGCTGAAGTTCTCAGAGCAGAAATACGTGACCATTCTCCACAGGCTTGTATCAACACTCCTGCAATGTCCGTGCCGAGCATCCTCCCAGGCATTCGCACTTACAGCTTCATCGCTGCCTTCAGCTGCGACCTCTCCGCACCAAATTCGGTTGAAGTCTTCAAGTTTGTACATCATAACATCCTTGCAACACAGCCTTCTTCTCCCTCCACCCAGGCAGCAATCCCCTTCCCACCTCACACCCCAACCAGCACAGCAGTTTTTCTTCCAGCTCTGATGAAAGCATCTGTTATTCCATCTCAGAACACCACCACAAAGACCATATCCTCACTGCGTGGCTTTCTCCGTGCCATTCTCCTTCCCTCTGCTTGGAATAAGAAATGTGTATCTGTTTTAAGACTATTTTAGTATTTTAGAAAGGGGAAGGACAGAAGAGGTTCACCCCAGAGGTTTTCCTTTTATTTCTTCTTGCTAGCTAGCTTTGATTCACAACTTGCTTAAAAATTGCCAATGACAGGGTCCACGACCATCAGCCTGCACCTAAATCATGAGACCCCCATGGCTACTGATTGGAAACTTGCCTGTAAAGACAGCAAACGCTGTGCACGGTCATTTGTGTGCAAGCACCAAGTAGATCCCTGAGTAATTCAAGTGCAGCCCTCGTGCTCGTATCCGCTTCTCCCCCAAATCTATCTTTGCTTGTGAATGTGAGCTCTGGTTTCTCCTCGAACCAGGACTGACAACAGTGGCAACAAACAGCTACTCATCTGGAAACGCGGTGAATAAGAGACCCCTCCGGCTTGCAGGCACTGAGCACGTGTAATTTCGAGTCTGCCAACGGCACCGTCAGTTCTTTGGGCTCAGAATATCCCCGGGAGCCAAATGCCATCAAGCTCCGCGCACCGAAGGCTTGGAGGGGGGAAAGCGATCTGCAAAAGATCATCCAGCAGCCACGTACACAGCCCTGAGCTCAACCTGAGCCCAGCAGCCATCTCTCACCTCCTCCGGATGACATCCTCTTATCAGCACGGCCTTTTTTATACACAGGCTAACGGATTTATTCGCCTTCCCAGCCCGTGTTGGCCTCAGACTGCTGCAGCAAAACCACAAAGCCGCCGTGCATTAACAGCATCCAGGAGGAAGCGCTCCTGAGACTCCTCTGCTTGAGAGCTGGATGCTCTCTGATGCCCAGGAGGAAGTCGGGCTCAGGTCAGTCAATGCCAAAAAAAAAAAAAAAAAAAAAAAGTAAAGAAAAGCAAAAAGTAGGTCAAGCAATTCACATTTGCTGAAAAGGACAAAGAACACTGCGGATTTTTATTACCTTATGCAAGCGCTACCAAATATCTGAGGCATCCTTTTTATCTGATTCAAATCCCACATGAGTAATCCATGATTAAATTTAGTGGGTGTGAAATTTCATTAGGTCGTTCAATTTTAAGCATATTGGATAATGAAGTTCTGTCGTCCTTCAGAATTAAGAAAAAAAAAAAAAAAAAAACTAATACTGTGATTTTTTATCTCACTTCCAGCCTCCCCCCATCTGCGAGATGATCCCCGTTCATGTAATACATCAGTGTCGCACGGCTCCATCGCGGATGCGGTTACGAAGCACGTGGCCTTATCTATCAGGAGAGGTTAACTGCGTGTAAACGCTGGCAGACAGCGAGGAGAAGAGCGGCAGAACCTCCTGGCTGCCCTTGTCAAAGGCTAAAACCGAAGCAGGCTTTACCTGATGTTGCTGGAGCACAAACACAGATCGGAAACGCAGCTCTGCGTGAAACGGAGCCCTAGAGCAGCCAACGCTTTTACGAGCTACGGCAGAGTTCTCTAAAAGATGACAATTTCTTGGAAAAAAAAAAAATCTTTGGACTAATTCACAACTATCACACGCGATCCCGGTTCTGTTAGTAGGGGGAAAATGTTAACAGCTCGCAGATGCCACGCGAAGTCTTAACTTGCCAAAGAGCCGGACAATGCAAAGAGAAGCCACCAGCTCGCCCCGTACGAAAAGGGTCTTGCTGAAAGAAAACAAGAGAGGTTTGGAGTTTTGCTTGTTTTTTAAAATCCCGCTTTTTCAAAAACACTGTCTGAAATCGTGCTTCGTAAAATGGAAACTCTGGGGTGGTTTTATAAGACCCGTGGTGCAACTACGGGGATAGAATCATAGGATCAGCCTGTGCAAGCCAACCTCCAGCCACTGAACCGTAAATCGTCCTGAATTTCACAATTAGGACAAATAAACACTGCTTGTTTCCCCCTCCACATGAGTATGCAGTTAACTTTCTCAATCTGACCGGCAGTGGATGATAAGTACGAACTATTTGGGAAGAATCCAGCTGAGAAAGCGTTCCGGGACCGCCACGCTTCGCCTTGCTGCACTTTCAAGGCAAACAGATGAATCCAGTCTCTGCCAGTACAAATAAATAATATCTATACACACACAGGAACAATGAATTTTCATCTCGACATCCTTCACCAAAGCATGATGACAAATGGCTGTGAAACGGGAGTTGTCAATTCTGCCTGAATCATGTGTTTGGTTTCAGCGTGACGGCAGTTGCCGTATTTGTCCCATCCTCCTAAATGGCTACCAGCTGTTTTCAGTAAGCGACCTGAAGTCAGCAAACACCAAGCTGCTTCCTACGTTCTTCTGCATTTCATTGCTGGATAGTTTTCCCAAGAAAGAAGGGGAAAAAAAGTTCAGTGAAGAAGCAGAAGCATCACACATGTAGAGAAGCATCAAGAAGAAGATCACGCCTGAATGGACATCGCTCAAGACTCACACGTCTTGACCGGGATTGGAAATGTACGCCAAAGTCACCCCCCCCACACGTTAACCAGCTCCCACTGGGAATTTATTTTGGTCTCCTGGAGAAGAAGTTGAGAGGCATCAGTCAGGCACCAGCTGCAAAACAAATTAAATGATACGGAATAGGGAAAAACCAACAGGTCAACCTGCAGCTGTGCATAGCCGTAGCCCTGGTGAGCTTCTTGGAATCACAGAAGGGTTTGGGTTGGAAGGGACCTCAAAACCCACCTAATTCCAACCCCTCTGCCCCCAGCCCAAGCTGCCCCCAGCCCCACCCAGCCTGGCCTTGGGCTGGGGGACCCCCAGCTCCTCTGGCTGGGCAACCCTCTTTGGTCAGCACCTGCCTTCTGGCCAAGCTCCACCGCATCCCCTCTCGGCTTCCTCCAAACCTGCATCCTTCACCCACCAAAACCCTCATCCACTTCCAGATCCCTGTTAATTCTCGGCCTGTTGATCCTCTGTGCAGTTTAACGTGAACTTTAGCCGTCCTGCCTTCCTGGCTGCTTCTGGACTGCTTTACCCCATTTCTCCTGCCTGGAGTCCCTTTCCGATCCCTGAGACCCCATCTGGTTTAATGCCATGGGGCGGTGACACCTGCGGGTTGGGTGGGTCACCAGCACCTGGAGGAGAACCAGTTATTTGCTGGTGCAGGCAACAACACAGGACCGAGCATGGGGAAATGGAGGAATGCAAAGGTAGACACAGAAAAGACCAAGGAAACTCAACGCCTCTTCGCTTTGTCTTTAACAGTGGCTCTGCTCCTACGTGCACAATTGCAGGCTGCTTTGGCCAAGACTGAAGGACTCGAGTACAACCCTCGATCCAGGAAGGCTGAGTTCCATAGGGAACACGTCCACAGTCCAGAGATGTGCCTGAGGGTGCCAAGACAGCTGGCTGATGTCTCTGCCACTCTCTGTCATCTTTAAAGGCTCATGGCAATGTGGAAGGTCCCTGATGATGGGGAGAAGGGAAGCATCACATCCATCTGATGATATTTCCATTGAGGAAATGGCCTCAAGCTGTGCCACGGGAGGTTTACTTCGGATGTTTCTTCACTGGAGGGGTTGTGAGGCATTGGAACGGGCTGCCCAGGGATGTGGTGGAGTCACCATCCCTGGAGGTCCTTCAACGGCACACAGAAGTGGTACTTAAGGACATGGTATCATGGTAGACTTGGCAGTGTTAACGGTTGGACTTGATGATCTTAGAGGTCTTGTCCAACCTAAATGAGTCTGTGAGTTTATTTTCACTAAGGGCGAAGAGGAACTTGGGAACACCAGCCCGGTCAGCTTCACCTCCGTACCCATGAAGCAAATCCTTCTGGAAACCATAACCAGGCATGTGAAGGGTAAGAAGGTGACTGGGGACAGGCAAATGGGAGACCTTAATATCACCTGCAGCTCCCTGCTGGGGGCTGAGGAGGAAGACGGAGCCAGGCTCTGCTTGGAAGCACGCAGCAAAAGCATGAGCTAAAATGGGCACGGGTTGCTGCAAGCACAATTCGACTCGATGTCAGGAAGAAACATCCACACGGAGGGTGAAACTGCGGCCCAGGGGGTATGGAAATATCCCTTCTTGGCAATATTTGAAGCTCAATTGGATACGACTCCACATCTAACTTTGAAGTTGGCTTTGCTTTGAGCCAGGAGCTGGGAAAAAAAGATCTTCAGAGGGCCCTTCTAAACTAAATTATTCCAGGATTTAATACATTAGCCAAAGAGTTTCTGACACAGAATTATTTAATAATTGCTATTTTATGCTTTCTCTCTTCCTCTTCTGCACTTCAGTCCCTGCTTCTTCTGTCTTCTCCCTCTCCCCCTGAACGGTATCTTTTTGCTCCACAGTTGCAATTAAAGCAAGCATGGTTTTATATGAAATTTATAGGAGATAGCACTCCTATTTTTCACCTGAATTTGGAAGCTAAGAGGTGCTGGATTCATTTTGGGCACTGAGCTGCAAGTGGTGTCAAGTACCTCCTGTTATCAGGAGGAACGCTGGCAGTGAAGAGCACGGTGCAGGCAAAGCACTAAGTCAGTATGCGCTCATTTGCCTGGTAATAGGTAATAAATTACAATACGGTAATAGCTTTAATCATTCCAGTTGAAGCTAATTTACTCTTTTTTAATGTGGGCAGTTGTACACCTAAGCTTAATGAGAAAGGTAAATAAACCACAGCGGAATGATGGCACACAGCGGCTGAGCTGTCGGTCAGAAACGGAGCTTCTCCGTTGTTTGCTAATGACTTACAGCAGAGCGCTGTCTTAGACCCAAGGACCCAAACCACAAACAGAATCCCCACGGCGAATTGCATTTGCCAGCAAGCGACGTGAAGTGGAGCTTTGTGATTCGATGCGAGGATCGTACATCGGAGACTTTTTCTCCCTGCCCAAGAAGCTGCGTGCACTTTGGAAAATTAACTGCAAATCAAGTATAGATGGTCTGGCAGGCAAAAAAAAAATAGAGGTAGTGAAATGACAATGCTATTAAATGAATCGTTTGGCAGGGGGTGAAGGGAACTCACACAAAACAAGGGTGGAAGTCCAAACCCGCTGGAAGGCACACGAGCATCTGCCCTCTGCAGCATCCCTGTCCGCTCCCGGACACCAAATGTCCCAGCACACATGGTGCTGCTATCGTTGAGCACTCAATTAAAAGATAGCAGCTCACTGCTCGTTTTAACGAGGGGGAAAACACGCGTTGCCTGAACCGACCCGGGCGCGGTGTCCTGGACAGGGTGTACTTTCTGTCTCCCACTGGAACTGATTTGTGCTGTTGCTGTGAGGCATCGATAACAACAGCCCGCACTGAACAGCCAAGAAAGGACATTTGGTCTTGCTGTCCTGATTCAGCGATAGTGGCCAGGGACAGAGGAGGTCACAGCCCTTCATAAAAGCCAGCAATGATGCGCTGTAGCACTGATGTGTTGCCCTGGGGGCACAGGGAGGGCTGGCTTGTGACACTTGGGAAAGGTGAAAACATCCCCCAGCAGTTCCCTTTGCTCATGGAGGAGGCTATTTAATTGATTTTGTATTAATCCGCTGCAGCCCCACTTCTCTATTAGTCTATGGAAGAAAAACGAAAAGCCATGAACAATTGCTTGATGTATTTATTAATAAACCAAAGTGAAAAGTGTGAAAGGAAACGTGCTGGTAACATGTAGTAACAACATTAGCCAGATCAGAGAGGACCATAGGGAATTTAGGGGGGGGGGTAGGGGGAACTGTACAAAGTTTGGTGAATAAACAATGACAACCAGCAAAATCCAGTACTGATAAGTGTAAATGAATGCCTATCGGGAGGAAAAAAGAATATACAAAGTATTGAATGAGCTACGTCCAAGCAAAAAGGCTCAGCAGTGCCAGGACGAAGGGAGGCATCTGCTCAGTGAGCAGCTGGGGTCCAAGAAAGCAAATAAGACCTTACAATGCACAAGGCAAGGCAGTGGGGAGCAGAGCGAGCAGTGCAACGCTTCTGTTGACCAGTGCTTTGCTCTCCTCTGGGCGCTCCGTGTGGTGCCAGGCTCTTCAGCTCAAGAGAAGTATTGCAAAATTAATGGGGATCGGGGAAGGGCAGCAAAAGAACAAGAAAAGGCTCAGTAACACTCAGACCCTGGTAACTCGAGGGCAGTTCACTTTAGAAAGGAGACGAGAAAGAAGGATACAGTAGAGATTAAATTCCCAGTCCGGCACAAAATGAACAAGGCACCTTTTAATGAAAACAGAAGGTGATTAATACCAAAGCCGTTCTAAGAAACACTTCTTCTTGGAAGTCCTTTCCAGACTACGCCACCGATGACAAAAATTTAGTAAGTATCTGAGGTACCTGCGACAATAATTAGTGAAGAACACATCAGCCATAGAAGGAGCTGGAAGATTTCACACCAGGGAGCTTAAAGCAAACTACCAGAGCCCAGAGAGTGAGCTAATATCTATACATTTGGAGAGGGAAAACTCCTCCGTGTCTTCTCACCAGGTCTTGCCCCTCTCTGCAGCACCTGGTGCTGGTCCCGCTATGGAGAGGAGGAACCAGATGGACCACGAGGACCTGCTCCAAACCAGCAATTCCTGGGCTCTCTCAGCTTGTCCCACACTTGAAAGAGAGATGATTATAAATAATATAGGTGGTGAAACGAGGAATACATCTACAAAAATGAAGTACGCTTTCAAGCTTTCCAGCAGAGGTCAATAAACAGGGCAACTGCTTTTTATATAGTTTCAGGCAGCTTCGCAGGATCCTCCTGGTGTTTTATTTTCTAAATGCACCAAAGGATAAAAAGGTTATGAAAAGAGACATAAAAGTAAAGATCTGAAGAGCTTCAGCATAAGCAAAAAGTCCTCCTACAGCTACTGTGATAGCATGGAAGTTTTTTTTTAAATTGCACAAATACACCTCATTTAGGTTTTTGCAACTTCCATTTTCAGCTCAAACTTCCATCTCGCATTACACCTGAGGGTTTATGTTCCTTGTAATGCCCTTCCACGCAGAGACTGGCAAAGTTTTGATGCAAATAGCGCAGCACTCGGCTGCTCCATCATGTATGAACCTTCCTGCCACATGGTTTTAACGCTTGATCTTCACAGACGCACGCTTTCAGTGACCTGTTGACCAGAATCACAGAATCGCAGCCCCACAGCCCGGCTGATGCTGGGAGCACCCCTGGGTGCCGCTGCTCGCCCCCTGCCCCAGCAGGGCCCCGCCGAGCCGCTCGCCCAGCCCCACTTCCCGGCGGAGACCCTGTGGAGGAGCCCCCAGCCCCTCTCTGGGCAGCCTGGGCCAGGGCTCCGGCACCCGCCCGGCCCAGCAGTGCTGCCTGGGGCCCAGGGGGCACCTCCCGGGCTCCAGGCTGGGCCCGGGGCCTCTGCTCCTGGCCCTGGGCACCCCTGGCAAGAGCCTCCCCCGGAGCCTCCTCCTCTGCAGGCCAAGCAGCCCCAGCTCTCGCAGCCTCTCCTCACGGCAGAGGTGCTCCAGGCCCTCCCAGCACCTTGGGGCCCTGCTGGGCTCTCGCCACCAGCTCCAGGCCTCTCTTGCCCCGGGAGCACCCCAGGGGCGGCCTCACCGACCAATTAAAAGCATCGCCCTGAATGTAGCCTTCCTATTTTTGTCTAAAATTCTTCTTTCCCTCTCTTCTCCTTCATTACAGGTGCCAAACATGACCCCTAGCTAGCTCTGTTCATCCTTACGCTGCGTGCATCGCCGTTCGCTGGGTTCCCATGGCAGCCTTGCCAAGCCCAGCAAGATGATTTCACAAGGGCCGACAGGTCAGCGAACATTTCTTTTCCCTGCCACGTATTTCACTGAACTCTGTGTGCAGTCAGAAAGCTCACTGGAGTAAGAGCTAAGCCAAGACTGAACCCAGAGATCCATTAGCCATCTCCAACAGTTTTAAGACCACATTGGACCAGCTCCTCTAAATGCCAGCACGTAAACACCGAGCAGGCTTCATGCAGGCAGTTCTCCAGCACCAGGCCATTGAATGCCCCGGCCAAGTGACACCAGCTTCTGTCATGGCCTTTATCCCTTCCCGGTACAAAAAGAACACTGCCTTCTTTCAATAGGAAATCACAGCTGGGCTGGTAGTCACGTCCTGGAACCAGGCACGACACGGTGTCAGGATTATTTTACGTGACCGCAGGCAGAAGAGGAGATGGCATTTCTCTGCGTGCACTTCTGCAAATGGCTGGAGGTGGAGCTGTGTTTCGGAATCCTTACATCTCACCTGAGCAAGATGCTACGAGGGCTCAGCTGCAATGCGTGGGCTTAAAATGTGCCGTCACAAGAGCGAAAGAAGAGCAAGTACTGTACTTCTTACAGTAGCTGTCTTCCATAACTATATATAACCTGTGTAACTCAATAACCTGTTTTATTGGAGTGTATAATGAAATCAGTGTCACAGGGCTGAATTCATATTCCATGACAGCGTAAATTCGCCTGCAGTAGCTTGAGACATGGCATTTTTAGTCCAAACCTCAACACGCACCCATCACCCCACAACTATTTTATCTCCCATGCACCTTTTTGCAGGGATTTTGTTTGTTTGTTTGGGGGGCTTTTTTCTTTGCTTATCAAAAGTAGTACTGAGGAACAGGCTTGCCAAGTTAAACATCTTTATACGGAGGTCTACGATCAGTTATTATATAGAGGTTCACGCACCTTCACCTCCAATGTATTTCATAGAAATGCATCATTTATGATTAGCTAATTACGTGGGGTGAGGCTCATCGTCGTACCTTTGCTGGGATGAGCAACACACAAGAAAATCCTTCTTCTCTCCAGCCTGTGGCAGGGGGCTCGTGCACAGACCCTCTGTCCTGACATCCTCTCAGGCCAGGAGAGAAGAACCAGCTCCCAGCTGACACCAGTTTGGCTTTTTTTGTTTGTTTTTTACCAGACACTAAGCTGAATATACACCTACCAGCCTTACAGAGCTAATAAACACATTTCAGCTTCTAGCGCTGCCGCATACGGAACCTGCACTAGCTATTTATCCCGAAACAATCATTTTCATTGTCTTTTTAGGGTGGTTTTCTGATTATTAAGCCCTAAACAAAGCACAATATCAACACCAGTTGAACAGCTCAACCTGCTCGCGGCCACGCAGCTGTCCCACTGCCTTTGTGAAAGGGTTTGCTCTCATAATGTAACACATCGACGTCCTAAAAGAACAAATGAATTGCAAAGTACTTCAGCTCATGCTGCAATTTCTCCTCAATAGGGATTCATTTGAAGCATTTGCTTGAGTGTCTTCTTAGGATTGATGTAACACAAATCCCCGAAAACCCACAGTGGCTCTGACCCTGAACACAGCCATCTACGTGGCTATGTCTACGTGGCTATGTCTACATCGATTTCTACGTGGGCTGATATGGTCCTGCTGGACGCCAAGGCCCCATAGGGGCAGGATACGAACCAACAAACCACGGTGGATTAAAATCATGACCCAGGAGAAGCCCGGTCAGTACTATTTAGGAAAATAAATGAAGAAATAAATAAGTCCTAAAGAATCTCACCATCATTTTCACCTTAAAGCCACGGAGTAAACTGGAAGTTGAGGAAAGGCCGTGATGGCATTCACACACTTATTACTCACGTTCCCATCATTGTGACTTTCAGAAGGCTGCTTTGCTTTTGAGACCCTTCCTCCAGCTCAAGTAGGTTTGCGTTATAAATAACGAGGAGTGCCATTTAATCGCATTAAATAAATGGCGGCATTAGGGATGTCTAGGGAAACTTACCGGAACAGACCCTCGACGTTTCACAAAAGAATTAAAAGGAAAGAGTTCCAAGACATTAGCATGATTGTGAGTTGGTTTTCTACCTGTTTGATAATGCTTTCAAGCAATTTTCCAAAAAGCTTTTTGGTGTAATTCGTGCAGGCTTTCAGGAGATTAAAGAAAATGTAGATGTAGGCTCCTTTTCAAAGCGAACAGAAACGGGATAAAACTAATTTATTAGTTGTCAAGGGCATAGCCTGGCCAAGCGAGACTTAAGACTGAGGATTTTTCCAAGAGGTTTCAGGAAGAGGCACTGCACTTGCTGGTAGAGCAGGCAGGGATCTCCTGCCCGGCACTGCTTTCAGATCGTGCCATTTACATGTGCAAGGAGGTCAGGAGGGATTAAGAAAGTAAATGTATCACCTGATTAGGTATGCAAGTTGAAGACGTTCGCAGGAGTTATGCAATGAATATTCAAGAAGGTCTTTGGTTCCCAAAGGTTGAGCTGTACGCATGCAATAAATGAGTATGTAGCAGAAGTCCGGTCACAAAACCTAAAACCCGGCACGTATGCACCAGTATACGTTTGTAACGAGGTGAAAGCTGAATTTTTTGATGTTGTACATTACCGTCGCTGTTTTTTCTTGTCAAAAATAGTCAGAAAATAAGGGGAATACACACAGGCAAGGAGGGAAAATATATGACCGATAGCGACATGCTCACTACTTACTGCGCGTGCATTTTTAACTGAAACAGGTGAATTTTCCTAATTATTCTTCTTACTTTGTGCAGCAGTTAATCGAGGATGATATCGCACTGTGCTGCTTTAGCCATTTACCTGGGACACGATGCAGGGAGCTGCTATGATCACCACCTGCTTGCTCTGATTCACATTTGGCTTCTGATGAAGAACGCCATTTAATTAGGACGTTGCAGTACAGATTTGCTCCACTGCAAGAGCAAGCCAGCTTTCCAGGAAGAAAGCTGAGACGAACTTTTGTTAATCAGTACATATTTACCCTAATAACCGTAAGGTGGGCCTTATGAGGTGAGTTATAAGACCTCTGGGTGATGATCTCATAGCAAGGGTGTGCTGGTGGAAGCCAGGTCAGCAGAAAAGCCAAGACGACCCTAGGGGAGGAAAGAGCCCTGAGCAGCTCCCGCTTGTCCTGCCTCCTTTCAGCTGTTCCGTTCTCACCCCGCTATCAAAGAAAACTGTGAGCAGCTTTTTATATCTCCGCTAATTGCACATTCTAGGAAAACAAAACAAAATCACGCTCATCATACATCATGTGCACATCGGTATGAATGGGGACGTGTCTGAAATCAGACGGCGCTGCTTCTCCTTCCCTCGCGCTGCGGGGTGACTCACCAGCATGAATCTGGGAGGATGTGAGAGTCCGTTGACAAAGCAGCACCAGCTGCAGAAACTTTTTGTCTACAAATCCTCTAAAATTTGGGAGGAAAAAAAAATTGAGAAACCCAGCGTTCGGACCGACCGTGCAGCAAAGGATGCTAAATCTTCCCGCACAAAACAGCGCTGCTGTTTACATTCCACTGTGCCCACCCTAAATTTGGTGTTATTTTTATTTCTGGGGCTTGTCTGAATCCGTAAGGTGCACGCAGGGCGTGTTATTCACGCTTCTCACCTGATCACAGAAGCGTATTTTGAAAAGCAGAAGGGAAAACACAAAAAAAGCTGAAATTCTCCATGTCTCCAGAGCAGCCTTTACCGCACTGGTCTTATCCTTTCATGACCTGGCAGCCGAGTCAGGAGAACTTTTTTGGGGAAATCTTGCAAACCCACTAGACTATAAATAAATAGGAAAAACAGCCCAAAATATCCTCCAGCCTGGTGGTGATCACTCTTACAATGAGAGCATGCAGGTCTCAGATCTTCTCAGAACTGAAGCTGTTTCTTCCAAATCCCGAATGAAAACCTTCGCCCTGGGACTACTGGACTGGGGGGGAAAATTAGCTCCTCTCTTCACCCTTTGTTTCCTTTATTTTTCTCATAAATGATGGAAATTAAACATTTGGGGTTGAATGAAATGATTTGTATTAAACGCAACCAGACTGGCTGGCAGGCACACGGGGTGTTTGGGGAAGAATAAATATTAATTATTAGTCCAACTGAATGGAATTATTTTTATGTTTTCAGTTTGCCTGCCAAATGAAACATCGCTTCCGCAGCCCGGACCGAGGAGGCGGTAGGAGGAGCAGGCAGAACGGTTGAAAAATGGGGACAAAATGGGGCCATAAAGGGCCCTAAGCCTGGATCCCAGACCCAAACCTCACGGGAGCCCTGGGAAAGCTGCAGAAGCCGTGCCAAGAGGCTGCAGGTTGGTCCTAATTAGGATGGTCCTCATTTCCCCGGGCAGCAGCAGGAGCATCCCGCAGTGCCCGGGGCGTGCACGTGGCAGAAGCCGGGACCGACCTGGGGGCACCTGAGCCACAACTGGAAGCAAAATGGGTTTGTTTGCCCAAATACAGCTATTTTTGGTTTCCTCGTGAAAAACATCGCAAAGGTTTTGCTTCCCTTTCTGCCCACATCCTGGCGAATACGCCCGACGTATTGTTAAAGGGAGAAAACCGATTTTTAACACGTGGTTTGATTTTTTTTAACCACGTAGTGCTCTTTTCTTTAACAGAATCCTGACTGTTTGTTCCAATCAAATAAAAAAATAATGAACCTGCTAGGGAGAGGAAAGGGACACAAAGAGATGCTAACGAAAAGGGCCATTTAACGACCCGAGCTGCTTTGGGTTTATTTTAGCTCCCTGCCATTCTTCTCTGCTGCTGAATTTTCACTTCATCTCATCCCCCAGCATCTCAGATTTGTTTAAACATCCCAGCTTCATGTTTCTGCTCATGCTCAGGCCAGACCTTCAGAACCCCCAGCTCCCTGCCTTCTGCTGCCCACATCCCGACACCCAGCGCGACCGGCACGTCCTTCAACCCCCTGCCAAGCCCGGAGCAGGCTTCGATTCCCGTCCTTGCTATAAACCCCGCGAGTCTTCAAGGAGAATTCATCCGACGGGTTCGGCCCTGCCTTAGGAAAAGCCCCCAGGATCTCCGTGAAAGCATTAATTGCTTGCAAGGTCCTGCAACCTCCCCGCCTGCCCTTGCAATCCTTTCCAGCAACCCCAGCTAGTTCGTTATCTTATCACAGCAGCATCCTCCGCGAGATTAGCCAGGCGTCCCAGTGCCCGGATTTATCTCCCGAGCCTTGGTTCGGGCGTGACACGCGTCTCCCCGGAAAGGCAGGTGAATTCTGCTCAGCCAGACGAGACCTGTAATAAACACGAAGCCGGCTTTTATGGCACGTGCTACGTTTGCACGCCTGTTTTAAATCAAACGCGGTTCCGACGTCTACTTGAGCTTCTGCAATAAAAGGGCCAATGGTTAAAAAAATAAAAAGAGAAAAACTCTTGAGAGTCAGGCAAACGTTTCCTGAAATTAATATGGTCCATACATGAGAGAAGCGTGGAGTTGCATTCCAAAGCAGAGACATTTCTTCTTGGAAAGAGCGGTCAGGCCTTGGGACGGGTTGCCCAGGGAGGTGGTGGAGTCCCCGTCCCTGGGGGTGTTCAAGGCAAGGTTGGACGTGGTGCTTGGGGACAGGGTTTGGTGGTGACATTGGTGGGAGGGGGTGGTTGGATGGATCTTGGAGGTCTTCTCCAACCCTGATGCCTCTAGGATTCTACGCAGGAGGCTCGGCAGCTCTCTTTATCCACAGGATCAGGGTTTTAAAGGGCTCACTGCAGCCCTCCCGTCTACAAAGCCCCCCCAAGCCCATTCCCCCAGCAGCCAGGCACAGTGCGTTACTCCAAAAGCGAAGCGCCTGGCAGCGCTCATCAAATAAATAAATATTAAGTACCTTGGAAATAGCCCCTCGATGAGCGAGATGTGGCAAAACAGCCAAGAAAGGTTGAATAAGCAAAAGGCTCGCAGACTCTCAAGGGAATTCTACATAAATAGAGATGAATAAACTATAAAGTAAACCTCTCTATAAAGGGCTCTTTATTACAATGCATTAAACGAGCGCGTATTTTCTACGCTGGCTCGTACAGCATGGCTCATAAAAGCGTGTAGGCCACCATTTTGCTCATAAAAGAACGCAACATTATGAATGTTTTATTAGGAACACTTGCCCAGATCGACACGCGACGGAGCCTGCCTGAGTTCCTTTTTCTTTCATAAAAAAAAAAAAAAAAAGGAAATGAAGAAAAACTTGAAGGAGACCAAAGGAACCCAGGGAGTGGTGCTGGGGTATTCCCACGGAGCTGGTATCTGGGTGCTGAGATGAACACGGAGCCCGAGAAGGGACAGCTGGTGGTAAGGGTGCCTCTCCTCGAGAAAGACATCCCTTGGGCTTGGTAAGAAACATGCGGCTGGGGAATTAATTATTCCCCTAATTACTTTTTTCCCTTAAACTGGGGAAAAGCAGAAACACTACAAAAGGAACAAAGGCAGCAAAAAGCCCCAGTGGCAGCACAGCACTGAGAAAAAGGGGGAATTCGGACTCGGAAATGAGACCGAGTGCAAGTTTTATCACTGCTGTAACCCATACCAGGCTTGGGAGGAGACGATGGAAACAGCATCCGAGCACAGCACCACAGTGTCCCTTCATTGAGTAATGAAGGGGGTAAGGAGTAATGGTTTTAAACTAAAAAAGGGGAGGTTTAGGGGAGGTCTTGGGAAGAAATTCTTCCCTCTGAGGGCGCTGAGGCCCTGGCCCAGGCTGCCCAGAGGAGCTGGGGGGTGCCCCAGCCCTGGCAGTGCCCAAGGCCAGGCTGGGTGGGGCTGGGGGCAGCCTCGGCTCAGGGAACACGTCCCTGCCTATGGGGTTGGAATTAGGTGGGCTTTAAGGTCCCTTCCAGCCCAAACCCTTCTGTGATCCTATGATTCCATGATTCACCTCCTCCAGCCATGTGCCAAATTTAGGGACCTGGGACTAGGTTCTCCTTGAGAGCATCCTGAAAACACGAGAGGAGCAGGGATGTGACCCACGTGAGGACGGAGGTGCAGAGCTGGGGGAATGCCCTTGGCACAGGTGGGGGCCAGAGAAGGTGCAGCAACAAAATGGAGCACAGCAGCTGTGCGTGCGTGGGAGAACGGAGCGTTTGTGCCCGCAGAGCCAGCGTGGATGAGCGGACCATGACCAAAATGTAATTTATATGAAGATGTTTTGAATTTCTTCCAGCTACTCCAAAGTCAATACCGCAGAACAGCTCCTTGCTGCTTGTGCACAAAGGTTTCTGCAGAGCCTATGGTCTGATTATAATTACAGGACAGCATTTAAAATTAATCACCACAATAGCCCACGTTCAGGTACACCGTGCAATTTAATTACATCCCTTGCTGTCCCTAGCACCTTCTCCTACCTGTAGTCTCTACAATTTCCATTCTGGCAACATGCAGTTAAGCAAACGATATTTAGTGTAGGGTTTTAGTTTTGTTTTGTTTTTTACATGCCTTCAACTTCCAGAAGCCAGGCGTACGTGCCCCGGTGTGATATAGCTGAAGGTGGCCGTGCGAAGCGAAGCATCTCCAACCAAAACTAAGGGGAACGCCAACGGGAAGCCTCTCTGGACAGCGGGGAGCACATTGGAGCATGTTGCAGTGGGGACATGGTCGGCTCCCACATCTCCTTCAGTCGCCAAACCATCCCATCGCGGAGCGAAGAGATGGCGTTGACGGCAAACACGGGGCAAGACGCAGTCCTGCTTCTTCACACGTGTTCTCCGCGGCGATTTGGACTGAAGAGCATTTGCCTCAACGCTTCTTTTAAAGATTAACAAGGAATATAAATAAATGGAAATAAAACATTAAAAAAAAGTTTATATAAATACCAAGAAATTCCTTCTTCGCTGATGTCAAAGCTGCTCCTTTGCCCCACCTCAAGGACTGACGACCTATCTCAATAGGAACTTCAGGGAAACACGGTGGGTTTTGTAGCCGTCTGTGTCCTCCACTTTCAGATCGGGGGAATACCAAACAAAAAGGCATGATAAGTCCCAATAAATATGCAAACAACTTCAAAAGGAGATTAAAACCCTTCGTCCTGTTTACGTAACTAATGAGTTTGCGCACCGGCAACAAAAAGGCTTTCTCCTTTGAACCGCTCCTTGAAGGTCATTTCTACCCAGCCATTTTTGAAGACCTCCAGACTTGTTATATAACAAAGACAGAGCTAAACATACGGCCTTCAGCTGGTTTGAATTAGCTCGCTTGTATCAACTGCGTTTCATCAAAACGCACTGCCATAGTAACTGCTTCCTCTGCTGGAATGCTAATTACTCCCCTCCGCTTCCAGGAACAAGAGCATTAGAGCTACAAAAAGATTCCTTTCTCCTCCTCTCATTAACTAGTTTTACTTGCTCAGCACATTAATGCAGAGCTCAGAACGATTACAGAGGGGCAGCAAATGAGCTGCATAAATCTGCTGGCTGTACACAGCAGCCGCGGGGACTCGGGAGGAATGAGGCTGGAGGAAAACCCGGTGGTTCAGGATTTGACCTCCTCGTCCCCAGAATAAGCTTGCCACCGGCATTGATTCTGGCACACTGCAGGTCTCCTGTTCACCTGCAGGATTTAAGGGACCTTTTTTTGGCTGATGCAATGTGTCGGACGAGCAGTCCAGGGGAGCAAAGGCTTGTTGTAGTTAGCAAGAAGGAACAGCGCGGGCATCAGCGGCACGATGTCCGCATGCACGTGGATGCCGTGGTCCGCAGAGACCTCCCTGTGAAGCCTACTGATTTTCAGAAGAGCGAAATGTCTCAAAAATAAGGGAATAAAACCCATCCGACATTGTCAAATAGATGCAGCCTGCCCTGTTTGCCAGCACCATGAGGAGTCATGACACCCACCAAACATCTCCATCACGGAGAATGCCAAGTCTTGCCACTTGGCTAGGGAAATTCAGGGCGGCGTGCCCTGCCTGGTGAGGCTGCCCCGCTCTGGGTTTTCTTTAGAGAGCTGCTCTGAAGGGATCTGCCAGGAGCTGGAGCCTCCACGTTCCTTGGGACCACCGAGTACGCGCATGACGAAGAAGAGCCACACGGTGCAGCAGGAGGCGTTCGGTCTGTCCCACAACCGAAGGACACCTTTGCAAACGCCGTAAGGGGAGCAGCTCACGTTCACATGGGCAGAGCTGGAGGCTGCCCCATGACCCTACTCCTCTTTTGGGGGAAGCCAAAGGGGCTTCTCCATGGCCAAAGCCCCAGGTGGGCTCCGTGTGCCGCAGAAACGCACCCGCAGGGACCCCCCTGTGCTGCCTCGAGCAGTAAATTAGCCAAGGGAGCTCCGGGGAGCTGTTGGGATGATTTAACCACGGGTTAATGCAGGAGCTGGAAGGCGCACAAGTGGACGACTCACTGAATAATCAATAGCTGAGCGCTTGCTGAGTCAGTGCCTGGCAGCGTTTGATACCGAGCTCGTGGCAGATGCCTCCTGAATTCCCCTTCGCTTGCTTCACGCCACTCTCAAACGCTCCCTCTGCTCGTTTGGAGCAGACTACAATGCTGAATGCTTCTTTCACACGAAGGCCGTGTCCCTTCCTGCTCTAGCACAGAAAATAGAAGCTACGTACGCCACCCACGCGGTGCTCGCAGGCCAACAACCACTTGTCTGCGAAGCCACACGTCCCCGAAATTGGCCTGGACGGCAGCTGAGCCGACGAGGTAGAGCTGAAAAGCTCCGTCTGCTGCGTGCCATCTATTTCCCCGGTGCCCCAAGGTTGTGTGAGCTGCCCTCGTTTATCTCAGCAAAACGCTACAGTAGGAGCAACAAACTCAGCAGTGAGGACCATCCTGCAAGGAAAAAAATCCCCCTAAAAAATAAGGTCAAGACTCTTCCCCCCCCCCACCCCCCCCAATTCTGTGTTTACCGAGGCTCTTCGGCGAGCTCTGGGAGATTTTGTTTTAAATTCAGTCAATATCAAGGGATGGGAAATGTCTCCTCGAGATGGAAAACATGACCTGTTTTAATTCTGTAAATTATCAAAAAACAGCAGGTGAGAAAACCAAGCTGGGGATCTTTTATTTAAGCTGAGGTTTAATCTCTTCAGAACCAAGTGAGAAACAAAACAAGAAAAGAGGAGGAAGCGGACAGCCTCCATAAAGGCTGGGGTTGAAGATGACCACAGGTCTACCAGCTCTGATGAAGCACGTTGGGTTTTCCATGGGAATCCAGAAAGAAGATGGAAATGTAAGGCTCTGGGCTCGAGACCCACTTCAATACTCGATATATCTTCAGAGCCGAGGGCAATAAAATGCCCCTGCACAGACAGGACCTAAAACCACCACTGCAAGCGCGAAGCCAAGCCAAGCCAGGGATCTGAGCAGCAAAAGAAGCCACAGACAGATGAGAAACCCTCCTGTTAGCACAAATACTATAATAAATACCAGCAATAATAAATAATAAATACCAGCAATATTTTCGAGGGGCACGAACGACGTAATACTTTCAGAAGTTATTGTTCTACATTTTTGCTTGCTCCTTGATCTCAAGGCTTCAAAGCTTTGTTTATTATAGCAAAATGAAATTATTTAAGAGCGGATTCCTGCCTGGGATGACTGCTTTGGTATCCAAGGAAAAAACTCCCCAGCTGCCTGGAGCTGTTTGCCATCCTTGTTTACTGACAGACGAAGCTCGCGCACATCACGCTGTGTTGTTTCCAAGAAATACTGGAAATAGCTGCCGAGAGTTTATGCTTCTCCAAAATCTTCGCAAGCCGATTCTCCAGACAAGCTTTTTGTGGCTGGCGTGTAAGCAGACGGAGCAAACTTCCCTGCGATGAAAGGGTTTTGCACAGCTCTCTTCACCCTAAAGTCTTTGTTGATCGCACGACCATGAAGGGGAAATGCAGGAGGACCCCTCTGCATCCCGGGCAGCCTGAACCCAAACTCCTGGCCCCGTTTTTGGCATGAGGGAGCCCAGCTCCTGGTGGCTGCTGCCCCGTTTCAGGCCAGGCACAAGCCTGGATTTGCCAAACCTGGGCTTTCCCAGCTGCTGGTCAAGGTCTTCTGCCGTCTTTAGGATAGCCTACGATGACAAAACCCTCTGGTACAGAAAAGTCTGCTCCCCTGTATTACTAAGGGAACTGAACAGACTTAATTTGTTCCTGCATTGATTTAAATAAGATGAATTCCAGCAGGGAAATCTGAAGAGCCCTGTCTTCCCCCTCCCTTCTAAAATAGCACGTTACCACACACCTTTCCCGCACCTGCTAAGCGAGAGAGGAAGGAAACTGGATTTTTCTGTGCCTGGAGCTTTCTTAGGGCAATTCACCGGAGCTGCTGGTCCCAAACACAGCAAGCACACACATCACCATGTGCTCCGCTAACCACCATGTCTCAAGAAGTGATCCACTGGTCACAATTAATACAAACACCAGCAGCGGTGTTATTGATAGCTCGCATAAATTACATCAGGCATATACGTGAGAGCTAGTGAAGGCAGCCATTACAGGAACAACTGTTAGGAAATGCTAAACACCCTCTTAAAAATACAAGAAAAAGGCCAAGAAATTATTTGGAGAACAGCACGTGCACAGAACTCGGTGGGAACATCTCAAGAGAGAGTCACGCACCTTACAGCGCACGTAGTTCTCTGTGAGTAATACCCGTGTAGTTATGCAATGTCCTCTACAAGTGGTAGTATGAACAATTTACCAAAGGGCTTTATAGCTCATTATCTCCCTCGTTAAAGACCTCGATGGCCAGGTTTCACTGGCACCGTGTGCCATACGCTGTCCGGGCTGCACAAATGGATGCTAAATCCTACAGCTTGCAGCCGGGGAGAAGCAGAAGCAAGAAATTAACCTTCCCAGGTAATGCTGCTGCCTGTGAAAAGGCACAATAAAAGATGAGACCGAGTTGTGGCACCAAAAATGTCATTTTTTTGAGTCTTTGTGCAAAGTCAGACCATACCAGAAGGCAAAAGGACTCTGATCCTGCAAACAAGACCTATTAAAAACTCTTCTGATTGCTCTTATCTGCTGTACAAAGATTCAGAATGACCTTACACAGCAAGAGGATTTAATTATCTCGGAGAGGGAAAGACTTTAGACATCCAAAAAAGAACATTTTGGAACTGATGATAAGCTCCCAAGCTGAACAAGGCTAAAATCATTGATCGAAATACCATTTGCATCTCCACACCATCTCTTAAAAACAAAGAGTTTTACGGTAAGAAGCGGGAACGCCGACCACCACCAGCACTCCAGGGGGGATGAACGTAAAGGAGATGCCCACAGACCCTGCACCTCGTCCTCCTTGTACGACCTTTGTGGAAGGAATGTGATGGTCTTCACAGATGGGAAATAGGTGGGAAATTCCTTCACATCGGATTTTTTATCTGAAATTTTAGCAAAAATAACCGAAATGGTTAAAACCAAATGACCACTTTAAGCGTGCTTTCATGGTCTCCTACAGTTTTTTCCTTCCCTTGTAGATGTTTTTCTCAGCATCCTCTGCAGAACCTGAAGTTTTCCAACAGAACTTGCTGCAACAATTAGGGCCATAGGCAAAGCAGAATACATTTGCTGGCACAACAGCAAATGTAAATGTTAAAAGTAACACGAGGGGAGGTAACAGAAAGGAGGGCACGTACTAGACCAACGCAACGGGAAAGCGTAATGCACGGCCCGTCCCTGAGAGGGCTGAAGGAGGGACGGGCGACCCCGGGTGTCTCTGTTGCTGACTTCCAGACTTCTGCGAGGCTCATTAACAGCTCCAGGCACAAAGCATCAAACGCCTCAAGTAAAAGTTGGTCTCCATGGGAATGGAGGACAAACTAAAAATAACTGTAAAGACGGCATTTTAACAATTTTGCAAGAGATTGTCATGGCAATGAAAAGAGTTGTAACCTGTTGTCATGATAACCAAAGTTTTAAATTAATGGGAAAGCATTCTGCTTCCACTTCATCTTTATTCAGCATGGATCTAACGTCCACAATGGGAGAATTACACATTGCTGCCTTGAAGGACCGAGACAGCTGGGGAGAGGCAAGGGAGGGATAATGCACTGTCTGGTGAATTAAAAGAAATTAAAGAACTCCACAGCCAAACCAAATCACTGTTAGGACAGAACAGAAACTGGAGATGAAAACGCACTGGGAGGTGTGTTGGGCCTTTTGGAGGGAGATGTTCCCCTCTGCCCTTCAACATGGAGGTAACACGGTATTTTAGGCAGGGAGCAGGCAAGAAATCAACTCAAGGAAAAGTCACTAACGATAATTTAGGCAGGGAGCAGGGAAGCCCCCTTGAGCCAAGCTCTCTGGCTGAAGCACCGTTAATGCTCAGGGAAGCAGCAACACAAACAAGTTAATGTTTTAACGGAGAAAAATGAAAGGGACCAAGCCAGTTAGACCATGCTATCACCACCTCTTCCCCTTCACCCTGGAGTACCTGCACTTTGCAGGACACTGGCATTAGGATCTGCTAAGGTTCCAGTGCTTTGCCCACTGCTTTTCACTACTTTATTATTTATTTGCACCATTTTCGGTGCATTTTAAAACACTGAAGACTCTGTCTCATCTAGGGATGCTGCCAACCACTAGCTCAGGAGTAGCACAGCGAGAGTCCGGCTGCTGTTTTCAGTGGGAGCCAAAAAGCAGGCGTGCCTGGCGGAGTGGGCATCACCCCGCCTGTACGAACAAATCCCCATTCTTAGCACACAAAAGGTTGGTGTTCCTAGTGCCGCAGTGCCCAGCTCCCAGCGTGTGCTCCTAGCACAGCTGGCTCAGATTTGTTGAAGGAATGGCAGAAGCACAGCTGAGAGAAAAGCACGTGCTGATGGCAGCTGTATTAGTGTCCTGCAACAATTAGCAAGTCTTTAAGACCACAGCACATTAAAAATCAGTGCCCAGTTTCTCAACGCACCCCAACTAGGGAAGAAAAAAGTCCTACGGTCATAAAACATCCAGATAGAGAGAAAAAGGGGCGTAAAGTCAGTCAGCAACAATGCCTAATGACTCACAAAGGGCAAGGCAGGATGAAAAGGAGAAAGTTCCCAATGGCCACCAGCTCCCCTTGGGCACAGTGGCACGGCCAAACCGTCTGCCTTTGCCAGCCAACAGGGCCCAGAAGCCTTGGCAAGGAGTTGATGACCACAACCTTCACTCTCCATCCAGCATGCAGGCGATCCTGGCACTCTGTGAATATATTCACCTTGATGGTGTGAATATGACAGAACAAGCAAGATGAGAGGTCCCTTCCCCTCGCTCAAAGCAAGCCATGTCCTATTGAAAGACTACATGGCCATTATTGTGTCTTCACTTACGAAATATTATACCGTCCACCCCAATATTGCTATGGAAGTTAACTTTACCACTGCTTCCTTAACTATTTTCATAGAATCCCATACAGGTTTGGGTATGAAGGGGCCCTAAAGCCCCCTCAGCCTGGCCTTGGGCACTGCCAGGGCTGGGGCACCCCCAGCTCCTCTGGGCAGCCTGGGCCAGGGCCTCAGCGCCCTCAGAGGGAAGAATTTCTTCCCAAGGCCTCCCCAAAGCCTCCCCCCTGCCAGGCTCCAGCCGGTGCCCCTCGTCCTGTCCCCCCAGCCCTGACCAAGAGTCCCTCCCCAGCTTTCCTGCCCCCCCCTGCAGGCCCTGGCAGGCTGCTGGCAGCTCTCCCCGGGGCCTTGTCATCCCCAGTCCCACCATCCCCATCTCTCTCAAAGTTTATGAGGAAAAAAAAGCCTTTCTGACAATGGAATGCCTGAACAGAACACAGCTCTTTACCCACACCTTCCACCTGCAATAAGAAATGATCTTCACCTCAGAAAATAGTTACTGATTTGAAATAAGACGAAACTAGAGGTAAACAGAAGCTCAGATGTGTACACACTCCTATCTTCCTGAATGCAACAGCTCATTGTCAGGCTGCTCAAATTAGTTTTTTCCCCTATCTGATCTCATTCATGGTTATTATGTGCTTTACACCTCCTGGGAATGCCACCACAACCAACAACTCCTTCTCCCTAGAGATGGATGCTCTTCTCTGCAATGCACTGGGCTTCTAATAACGAGAGATGCTAACTTCATTTTTGAGCATAAACAGATGGCAATAAATCAAGTGTAAGGCTGAAACGGCCCTTGTTCACTTACTAAAGGGACTTAATTCACTATGAGTTACAAAGGTCTTCACCTGTCATCACCCCAGGGTTTCATTCTCATACTTCCCTCTCCAACCCTCGTGTCCATTATCTCTTGCCCACATCACATCTCAAGTCCTGCAAGAGCTCCTCTTTTAATCCTGACTTCCCTGTTATTTGAGGTACTTTTCTCCTTCTTCACAAGACTCAAACTTAGGTCTTTCTTAAGTCACCTCTCCAACAGCACATAAAAGAGGAAAGAAACGCAGTGACTTGTAACGCACAACTCATCATGCCTTGACCTGCGGGGATGGTGTAAGCAGCAGCACAATTTGGCTCTCAGCTGAACAAAGATGTATTGGATACTGCAAGCTCAGTGAAGAAAAAACATGTTTTCCCAAGAACTGAAAACCTACAGCAGGTAAATACCTGCTGGCCGTGGTCCCGAGAGCTGGGCCCCGGGCAGCAGAGATGCACAGGGCTGCTCCAGCAGTGTGAACCCCAAATTCACAGCCAGAACAAGGACCAGGGGACAGCCTCCTACATTTGCCATGATGCTGCATTCCCGACAGTTCATTACCCAGAGCCCAGCCTGTCCTAAAAGCGGCGTTTTTTTCCACTTGGGAATTACAGCTCTGTCTCAGCCCCCTGCGCTGTGGCTGCAGAGATTTAAGGAGCTTTACGATGAGGCTGTTGACAAACACATTTATCGTGGCAAGATCTGCAGATGGCTAACACACAGCCTGCATTAGTGCAAGGAGCGAGCACCTGTCTGTATCAGCAGAAATTTGGGGGCCAGAGTGGGTGAGGAGAAGGGAAGGAAAAAAGGCCCTAACACTAAAGAGTCTTTCAGGACTCGTTTATTTGAACAGTGCCAAGCAAGCTCACTGATGCAATATTTTCTTCCTGCACTCTGAGCCAGGGCTTTGGGATCTAATAAATCATCTCTGGCCGCAGAGACATTAAAATTCTAGCCCAGTACTGCATTAGATGAAACGAGGCCGAATGCCAGCAAGCGTGTAGAGAGGGAAAGGCAGGCACACGCACTTTAAAATAAGTGTAAGAATGCCTTTGCATATAAGTAACTCCCCATTTCAGATTCAGCTGGGGCTAAATAGAACACAAACAAAATAGCAAAACAGATTAACAAGGCAGAGCTAGACCACGCCACTTTGGGAGAGCTGATCCACATGGAACTAAAACTATGAGGTTTAGTACAAAGCACGGTAGAAAAATAGACATGGTAATTTACAGATCTGGTACAAACTGGGGAACTATTTCTGAAGCTTATAAAAGTCTTTTATGACCCCATACCAGATCACACTTCTGTACATGAAGACAGACCTCTGCGCTGTGCCGCATTGACTGCGCACAGTGTAAAAAATAATTGTGCACCAGGAGAGGAGAAAAATTCAATATTTAATCTACAGACACAATTCCAGAAGTCAAGCCACAAAATTTTAATTTATTACTTTCAGA
Organism: Oxyura jamaicensis; assembly: GCF_011077185.1. Classification (NCBI taxonomy): domain Eukaryota; kingdom Metazoa; phylum Chordata; class Aves; order Anseriformes; family Anatidae; genus Oxyura; species Oxyura jamaicensis. The sequence goes on from NC_048893.1 coordinate 202,974,935, forward strand.
CTACAGAAATAAAACAACAAATATCTAACCACTTATTTGCTGTGCCAGGCAAAAAAAGAAAACGGAGGCGGGGAGAGCGAAGGCAGCAAATATTAAGTGTTTTGGGCTGATCATAAGGCAGCATTGCAGTTTATTTTCAGTCATTTAATTGAAGCACCTGAGGATTTAAGAGGTATTGAATGTGCGCTGTGCAAGTATGCATCGAGAAAAACAAGAAAGGATATGAATTCAAAATGGAAATGGCAGGAAAAAAAAATGAAAAAAAAAGGTATATATTTCAGACTCAGAGAGAGTTTAACTTACAACGGAGAGACTGCAAGCAGGCGTGTGGTTTCAGGGCTAGCAGACATTTTGTTTTATTACCAGTCCCCATCTCAAATTCACACCATTACCAGGTCCTGTGTTCTTCTCAACTGGGCAAACTGGACAACCAGAGCTAGTTTTAAGGGAAGGGCGATAGTTATAGGGGTTTGGAAAGCATCGAGGCCGAGAGGATTTTAAGATTTGATGTGTGGCAAATCAAGCATGACTTTGCGATGTGAACTAGTGGCATGAAGACCCACAGTGCCACAGAAAGGGTACCAGGATGGCCAGCAGGAACGTTGATGGCATTTACAGGCTCGCTGTCGGGCAGCAGCAAAGGTGACGGTACTTCTCCAACATCATGAGTCTTGGGAAGTCCCTCACGTTTTGGTTTGGGCACTTTAGTACTTGAAAGGCAGGGAAAAAACTTCAGGAAGAGAATAATAATTGTCATCAAGAGAACAGGCAGATCGATGTGGCAAAGAAATAAAAGGATGAAACATAAACATTAGCAATGAAGAAGACGGAGCCAACTGGCTGTATTGAAGTAACATGTAGGAAGAGACATTTTAAATGGGCTAAAACACAGAACCATGACTGCACGAAGAACGACAAAGCGCAGATTGCTTACAAACACACTGCAGACAAAGAAAGCCAACAAAAAATAATTTCATTCTGTGATACACAGAGACTAAGAAAGCACAAAGGGAAAAAAATTACATTCACCAATTTTAATACTCGACATACATTTTAAAAGCCCAAATTGCCGGTGAGAATTTCTCTATATGCTACGTAAGACAGAGCTTTAGCAGAGCTCATGCTTCAAAATAAAGCTTATTTCTTCCCCAAGTGAGTGAAGAGCTTCCGATTATATGCCAACAGTCTACAGCAGTGGCCAACACAAAAAATCCTCTGTTCGCCTCTTATGTCCTTTAAATGAAGAGGCACTTTCTCCTTCAAAACACACTTCCAAGGCCACCTCTTTCTGCCCCCTCTAGTCTTTTTTCTTCTCTGCCTTGTACGTGTCTGCTTCAGCCCTAGTCATTTAATCTTTTTATTTCTTTTTCACTACGAGGAAAAAACAAAATCAATATTGTAGCCGAGCAGTGCGGCACAGCACAAAACAGGTCCCTGCGCTAAGTGAGCCCACCGGATTAAAAGGCACACAATGGGCTCATTCAGGAACACATAACCTGAGTTGTGTTTGCTTTTAAGTTCTGAGACCATTCCGGTTATTTACAACATGGGGAAACTCAAAAGCACGTCAAGCCTCACGCAAACAGTCTCAACGCCGACCGGGTGGAGAAGGATGCTCCCCAAAGTTCTACGGGGCTCCGGAGAAGGCTGACGGAGCTGGACCGAGCTCTGAGGGAGCTGAGCTTACAAGTGCCTACAAGGATCCATCCCAATCCCCATTTCCATGTTCTGAAATGGAGTTTTGCTGTGATCGGTTGGTGCCCACTCTCCTTTTCTAGCATTACAAGGAAAGAAGGAAGCCTTTTGTCCTGGCATGAGGGGACACGACTGCCCATTGCCCGGCCCTGGTGCCATCTATGGTAGGACCACAGCCAACACGTGCCCGAAATACAGCCGTCAGCTCACTCACAAATACCCCAAATCTCACCGACAGCTCCCCGCTTCGTCCTCCTTCGCTCCCCCAAAGAGGGAAACCTGTGCCTCATTCCCTGAGAGGGCCTACGCTTGCTGTGACTTCAAGAAACTCCTCGATTGAATTCATTACTATGAATTAGCCACCGGTGATCGGCTAAGCAGAGCTGAAACTTCATCAACTTCCAGCACTGCAAAATTCAGCAAGTCGCTTGGTAGTGTTGCTGTACAAAAACGATGCATTTAAACATAAAAATAACAAGAGCCTACACAAGTCAGAGCTCATTCCTCTCCCAGTCAAGTACGATTTGCCTGTCTGCTCTATACACACCAATTAATAAACATGAAGAAACGCCAGAGGAAAAATATTCACTGTACCCACTTCATACATTTTTAATCACCCTGAAATCAATTCAACGCCCTGAACACAGTTTAAAATTCCTGTTTTACAGAACCAGTAAGCAGTGGATCACCTAATTAAATCCAGAGATGGCTTTTCCCAATCAATGGAAGTGCTGGGCATGCATGCAGAAGCCCAGGCAAAGGCAAGGAGGGGAACGCCGCATCCCTGCCTCCTTCAGCATCACGGCCGTTTGCCTCGTGCTCCTTGGCACTCCCCACAAATGCGCTGAGCAACGCCCAAAGAAAGGAAAAAGTCTCGTTTATCCTCTTCGCACACAGTTCTGAGAGAACTGGGTTTTCTTGGCCAAAGAACTAATCTGTTATCAAAGGCGCAGCCTTGCCAGAGAATACAGCAAATTTTTTAATTTTAAGTTATTAAGAAAGGCTGAAATCAAGCCTAGAATTATCTTTGTCTCACAAAGAGTATGCAAAGGAGGATTAAAGGCCGACTAGAAATCCTATCAGAACATCCTTCCCCCTTTGACAAAATCAGAGGCTACTGGCTTTCAACATACGGGTAAATTAAATGAGGAGCAAAGCTGACAGCGTAAATCGGGTCAGTTCTCCTGCAGGAGTGATACCCAAGGTTCAATGACCAACACAAAATACATGAATTAAGAAGAAAAAAATAAAAAAATACATGGAAGAGCCCCAAAATGTCCCGTCCTGCCAAAAAACAAATGGCTGGAAGATGTTGATTCCCTCTGCTGGTCATTATGTCAGAACAAACGTTGTGGTTTCACCTGGGGAAAAGGGACAAAACCGTGTCCTTGCCCATGGCAGGGGTTGGAATGAGACGGGCTTTGAGGTCCCTTCCAACACGAATTCGGTGGTTCTATGAAAGTTCAAGCTCTACTGTGTGGGCACGGTGCTGTTCTCCTCGACTCTAGCTCATGGTCTCCCAGACTTCTATAGAGAAAAATGATTTTCATTCAGGGCTGGAGTGTTCTGATTTCTGTCTTCTCATGACAGCTAAACTCTCGTTTATGGACAGGGATTTCTGTTCAAACAGAATTAGGCTCTGCTGTCTGCACGATCTTGGCTTCAGACCCGTGCCGCGTGCCAGCATGGTTCACAGCTTCAAGAGCACTGGTTCGCACAACTCCTTAAACCTCTTGGGGATCCCCCTGAAAGACCTCCAAGAATTCAGACAAATAAGAAAAATATCAAACTGCTGCCTTTCCACCAACACAAAAACTAGCAATTAGTATACTGACTCACAGAGTTGCTCGCCTACCAGCCGTGCCCGCTCTCTATCACAAAATCTTGTAGCGATAACCACAAGTGTGCATTACACCGTAAATCTAAATTACGTTACTGTCATATGTTTCTTCTAGCACTCTCAAAAATCTCACAGAGTCGCTTGAAGATGCAGGAAAATCGATTAACTGGGGAAGGAAATGAACCCAACCCTTGCAAACAGCACAAAAAAGGTGACAGTGACATGGGGAGACACAACAAATAAATGACAAAGTGCTTAGGACGTGTCCTTAAGTCACCAGAAATAAGACTATTTTATTCTTTAAACCAAAGAAGCAGCGATCCTTACTTCAGGAAGAACATCTAAGAAGTGTACTGGGTCTTGCAGCAAGACCACAGATGAATTGCAAATGCGATTCTTGGTGAATCCTGTGCAGGATATAACTTGCTGAGCAGCTACCCGGGAATATTTATTTCACATTAGTGGCTCACGAGAAGTGCCTCTGGGCAGTCTAGGCTAATCCACTTTGGAAACACAACTGAACAGAACCCAGTTGCACAAAGGCTTTTATTAAAAGGCGTCAGGTTCCTCCCGGTGAAACGAGGCCAGCCCTCCATACCCATGCAGGTCCTTGCCAGCTGGGGGAGAGATGAAAAAGCCTCTGCATGGTGTGCAAAGTCGCAGGGATGGAGCAAGGCGAGCAGCAGCAGGACCAGAAGAGGGCTTGCCTGATCTTCCCTGAAAAGGTAGAGAAGGGGCGATGGAGGGTGTTACCTTCCTGCCCTCTCCAAGGGAAAAAATAGGGGGAGAGTGAGCTCCTTGTAGACCTGGCAGTGCAGAGCAAGGCTCTCCAAGAAAGGTAGTGGAGGTTCACTAACCTAGAAGGAAGTGGAGATTCAGTAACCAGCTTCACATCCCCAGGCTCTTGGTCTTTCCTATCAGTTATCATTTAGCAATGACTGCAATGAATACAGGGTAAGTCTACCCAAGGTTCCTGAAGCATCTGTGAGAGGGAAAACGAGAATGGTGTGAGCTCCTAAAAGCACTTTGAGAGTTTTCATGCTTCAAGTCAAACAAGCTACAGGAGAGACCAATTCTTCATCCCCTGATTCCACACCAGCAAGCTCGTCTGTTTGCTGCAGGCCTGGTGCGCGCTGAGGACATGCGCCTTGCCCAAAATTGACTCAACTTGCATTTTGAGTGATGGTGGCATGGCTCCTCTGAGTATTAAGCCTCTCCTGGTACCCCCCAGATATTGGGAGGACTGAGAATACGGCATTAATAGCTGCTGGAGACTCTTCTACACTGAAAGGGATCCCATCACCAGCGCTTGGGCACACGGTCTCCTTGCACTCAACGTCGTTGCACAGGGCTACAAGAGGAGGCTGCTGGACTGATGTGCATTTTAAGGGGGTGCCAGGCTCATGACCTTCTGCAAAATACTGGGAGTTAACAGCAGGCAAATGTGTCGAAGAAGAACCAGGCATTTCAACAGCTCACGTTTGGGATAGGCAAAGTGGATTCTACATAAATAAAAAAGCAAATGACAGTCCTTAAACGCATTTTAGAGTTAACCTCAATTAAAACGACAGCTTACATTAAGATCCGAGTTAATTACAGCCTACTTTAATTAAACAGCAGACGATACTCAAACACCGTTTGCTGCTGATGCTCCGAAGTAAGCCGAACCTGCGGAGGGGAAGCAGCGATGAGCACCGGCGACGAGCACCTGGGAAGCAGGAGCAGGCGGGCAGACGCAGCCCCGTCCTCAGGGAGAATATTCTGCCCATGTCCCCCAGGAACAGCTCCACAACCAGCTGGAAAATTCACCAGGCTTATTCGCCTCTTTCAATTGAGGAAAAGAATAAAAAAAAAAACAAGGAGGCTGCAATGCAATAGATCTGTGGTTCTTAAGGACCCAGAAAATTAGATTTAGCAACTACAGAAGAAACGAATAGATTTATTTCTTTAATAAGAAGGAAGATTTCTTTAATAAATCGCCTAGTTCAAATACGGGATGTTTCGATAAACATTTCTCACATGAATTTAACACTTCTGACTGTTTCACCTCACAGTTCTACTTCAAAACTTTGGTTTTCTGCTTTTTTTTAATTTAATTATAATTTCTAAATATAATTTTCTAAAAAAATATCTAATTCACTTGCTTAACCATTTAGGAAATAAGCTATCTTTCTCATTTTCTTTAGGGAAGGGCTGAAAGGAAAAATTAAGTTACTAAATGCATGTACACCAAGTACTTGAGCATGTGCCAAGGATTTCCCATTCTCCCCAATAAACAACAGCCAATCTGGTCCCAGAGTTTTGCTTATCTCAAAATAGACATCTCTCACAAGCATGGAAAATACCAAAGAAGTGAGAAGAAAATCAGATTAAAACTGATAATTTAAACCAAACACAATCTATTTGTTATAGAACATTCACATTTAGGACTGAAAAGCCACAAGAGAGTAGAATTCAAGGTGCCGTTACCCCGACTACCAGCCTTGGTTTTTTTTTTCAGCCTACATCCCCCCGGAGTTGTACTCCTCAAGATTATAAATTAATAGTTTATGCATGAACTTTCAGAACAAAAAGTTAAGTAATATATGTGCTGTACTGAGTTTGGGGTAAAAAGCTGAACTCTAAAGCAAACCAGGAACATAGCTTAGGGCTATCAACCTTTACCTCAACTTTATTACACTTCAGTAGTTTTCTTGATTTCCATTTCTTGCCCAACGTAAAGCTCAGCATTACATTTTTCCAGTGCCCTTTGCTATTCCAAAAAGATTTTTTCAACTCTTTTTTAACTCTTACATAAATTATACGAATTATGCATCGTATCCCAAATCGTGGGCCCCTCGCTACAAGAAGGACATGGAGGTGCTCGAGCGAGTCCAGAGAAGGGCTACGAAGCTGGTGAGGGGCCTGGAGAACAAGGCTTACGAGGAGCGGCTGAGGGAGCTGGGACTGTTCAGCCTGGAGAAGAGGAGGCTCAGGGGTGACCTTATTGCACTCTACAGGTACCTGAAGGGAGGCTGTAGCGAGGTGGGGGTTGGTCTGTTCTCCCACGGGCCTGGGGACAGGACGAGGGGGAATGGGCTAAAGTTGCGCCAGGGGAGGTTTAGGTTGGATATTGGGAAGAACTTCTTTACCGAAAGGGTTGTTAGACACTGGAACGGGCTGCCCAGGGAAGTGGTGGAGTCCCCATCCCTGGAGGTCTTTAAAAGACGTTTAGATGTAGAGCTTAGGGATATGGTTTAGTGGGGACTGTTAGTGTTAGGTCAGAGGTTGGACTTGATGATCTTGAGGTCTCTTCCAACCTAGAAATTCTGTGTGATTCTGTATCTCAGATAAAAATCTCAGGACAGACACCGCATGCTCTGTCTCGGAGAAGAATCATAAGGGTTGGAAAGATCTCCAGAGCTCGCTTCTTCACTATTTCCAACAGAGGCACCCAGGGAGCTCTGCCACTCGGTTCTCAGCTGCCAAGGCGCCATCACAACCCAGGCACTCGTTAAACCCCAAAGCCATAGTGAGCTCTTGGGGCATGGAAGGGCTTTGGGCAAGGGCCGGGAGGCAACATCCCTTCCAGATCTACCACCTCACATGCCTCAGCTATTATTTTCAAGCAATTCGAGAAGGAAGTATCTACCAGCTCCTTAACTTTGTGTTTCTCCTGTGAAAAGTCTGTTTGGTTTTGTCTGTGTGAGTTTAAATATCCTCCAGAATAGCTTGTGGCTACGTAAGGAACCGCTACATGGCTGAACAATGCAAGTTAAAGCATTGCAAGTGAAGTCTCAAGACAGAAAGCAAGCGTTAAATAGGCAGAACCTGGCACTTCTAACGCAACAGTCACGGCAGCCTTCTGTTAGCAGTCATTGAGAACGCCCTCCAAAGTTGCCTGTGTTTGATATTTAAAGGAAATAATTCTTTTCCCCCCCTTTTTCACAATATAACTTTAGTTTTCAAAGTAAATATTCAAGTAAATTCATTTTTAAAAGAAGTTCTGGAATACCATTTGCCTAGCAAAGAAAATAGGCTTAGTTTACACATTCTTTCACCTATTATCCATTCTGGGACTCGTAAGAACAGAGCCCACTGACTCTTCCCACCTGTGCAATGGAAAAGCTGTGCGCTAACATGACCCAGTCACTGCTTCGGTGCAGCCACACCAATCTCCCCCTTTCTGAGCTCCCAGTGACATAACCAAGGACCTTGGTACATTTTCTCAAGTCTGATCTGCCTCCATTTTTTTCCCCAAGGTCATCCCGCACATCGTTCACTACCACCTCCTCTGTCACCACGGCCTCTGCACGACGAGTGGCCAGAGCCCTCCAGTCCTCCCTCCTGTGCCACCGACCAGAGCTGGAGCAACCTGCTCAAGGTGGACAATGGCTTCAAATATCGAAATACACAATATAATCTTCACGCTGCTTAACCAGCAGGTTATTTTAGAAGATAATTTCCTACTAATGTCACCATTTGACTTACTCAGAAAGCAGCCATGTAGAATCGGTTCATTTAAAATAGAAACCACCCTCTAAATCTCTCCCTCCAGAAAGGTCAATGTACGAACTGCACACAGCCTGCACCTTAATATTTCAATTAAATTGCCTTATCCAGTGCCAAGAAGGCAGCTTCTAAAACATCCGGGGCTGTTGGAAAGCAGATACAGAAAATCTACACTGAAAAGATATTAGCATGGAGTTTTGAACACGTGCAAAGAAAGTAAAGTGGGGGAGAAGTAGCCTCTTGTCAAAACCATCCATGCTCTGGAAAGCACAAGATTGCTGCTCTTTCCAGTGCAGGAAAATAACTGTGCACTTAGGAGCTCATTCTATCACCCCAGCACTGCTGGAGTCTGCAGTCCTCTTACAATGGTGATATTTCTGAAGGGATGATTATTCACAGCGATTTTTTTTCTAAGCCTCTAGTGCTTTGGCTGCAAGACCAAAGTTCCCCTGAGCTACAGTATCTCCAACAAAGCAGCACGCGTAAATTTGATTGGGGAAAAAAAAAAAAAGGGTGAATAAAAATGGGGCAAAACCTCTTTGAGGAACTCTCTGCTCCAGAGTATCAGACAGGCCTCCTCGAGCAATACAGCCAGCTCTACTGATCAGCTACCAGAGTCAACGAGAATATTTTGTAAATGCTGTAGCTGAGAGCATTTATGTTCATTTTCATTTGCCGTTGACCACTTTGCTCCACTAAAGCATATTCCCAAGCAGTTTCACGCATTAGGCTCAAGTCAATGCTCACAACAGGCAACGCAAACACAAAGAAGGAAGCGTTGATGCAATGCAACGCCTGAGAGCTAATTATGTCCAACAACGTGTTAGCAGGGGGAGTCTTCCAAGGCTGATGTCGTAAAGGGCTCACCAGATCAGAAGAACACCTACGACTAAACACCATGCACAGGGAAGAACACAGATACACCGATGCTGAGAGCACAATTTCCAGAGCACAATTTCTCTCTGAGCTGAATTCTTTCCGTATTTGTACACGTGAGCTCCCCGCTAGTTACATAACTCTGGTAAACAAATTTCAGTGCCTTTTTCAAGTATTAAATATGACACTTTTAGACAATTCCCTCCGTTCCAAAGACAGACTTCAAACAACCATCAGACTTGCCGTTCAACATGAGATTAACTCAACCAAAGCATTATCTGAAAACAAGAAATCGGTCACCAATGCACTTTAAATCTTCATTTACAAGAAATCAGTCAACAATGCACTTTAAACCTCCATCTACCAAAACAACTGCACTTTCTCCACAGCAACTCTTTGCTGCAGGGTCCCCATTGCACATGGCAAGACCGTTTCAGCACGTGCACCCAGGTAGCTCGGTTCAGCTCTGGAGCCAAGTCCTCCAGTACCCATCCAATTGCCCCAGAAATTTCTTGGGCGTTTGTTTGTTTAAAGATACACCTTTTTGTTCCTTTTCTTTCAGATTTCCAGGGAAATCCTCTTCTTAGGAATTGAGGTCTGTTTCTTCTCACCAACCTTACTGCGCCAACTCTGTTGAAAAGTTGCATTCCCATCTAAGTGGGAATCCCGTTTCTCCCTTAATTAAGGGATTAACCACTCATTAACAATCCTCTGCTTTCACCACCAAGCGTGGATGTCCACAAGCAGCCGCCGAGCGCCACACCTACCTGTGTAAGCCATGTTCTTCGGGTTTCCGTAGGGAGCCCCAGGTTGAACGGGGCTGTAAACAGGGTTCATCGTGGAAGACCGGGAACTCTGGAGACAAAAGAAAAGCAGAGTTGAGACGGCTGCCTGCGTTAGGTGTCTGTTCAAAGGTTCTTAGCTCTGTGCATTACCATGTTACAATTCAAGACACGGGGAGCTGCAAAGAAAAGGATTTACAACCAGGCGTTACAATGAGGTAGCGTATTTAGGAATTCAAGTTTTGGATCCCTCAGTTATTTCTCCTAACTTCTTCACTGTTGGCATATACTGCCTACAAATGTACCCAGAGTGGATTAATCTTACACAACCCTACCTTCGGGGGGCTCAGCATTCATGACCCCACTTCTAGCGCGCGGTGAACAAAGCCGAAAATTCAGGCAAGGAATTCCCTTTGGAGGAGCTGAGGGTTCTGAGGGTGGCAAAAACAACGAGAAAGGAGGTCTGGCCTTCCAGAAATCAGCAGATAGAAGGTCCTTTGCTGCTGGAGAAATGGAGAAGCTCAAACTGACTACAATAACCTCGTACCCAGGTATTGGGCACTGTACACGGATGTGCCGGGCAGCCCAGCGGTACCCACGGACACGGCACAGACGGCGAGATTTGCACGGCCCTGCTTGTGAGTTTTATTTCAAGGAAAGCAAGTAACTTGGGAATTTGTGTCTACTAACTGTCAGTTAAGCAACTGCTCAGTTAATTATCTTAATGAAGCACATTCTCGATTCTGATTAATGGGAAAATCAGTCATTAAGCTTTATTAGGCAACACATTTGTCTCCGCAGCTACCTAGTGACAATTTCAAGCACGAACCCCAACAATCTTTCTCCAAAACGTGGGGTTTTTAAAGGCGTTATTTTACAGCCCATAAATAAAGCCGTCCTTTCCAAACAGGCCTCCGATGATGGATGCACGATTTGATAGATCATTAACTCCTTCCGCCGTACCTCAGGATAGTAAACAAGTCAAATGTTAAATGCTAGCAACAACCGACTTGACAACAATTACTGCTTAATTAATTAACCTTCCCTCCTCCCCCAAGGTAGCACAGAAGGAGCAATTCTCAAAGCGGAGGCAACCGGGGCTGTAAAGCAGGCAGGAAGAATTCACACCTTCAGAAGCGCCCAGCCTTTCGAGATGAGTTTGCTCACATCTCTACCACACCACACGCAGCATGACGAGATGAAACAAGTTGGAAGGAGCCCCTCCAGCACATAGGACACGTCGCCCCTCTGAGCAGGTACTTCTTCAGTAAGTTGAAAGCATGAGGAGATGAACTGACAGCAGACAAGTGGGGGAATGTGCTGCCCAGAAGTGCCGACGCAGCTCAGCGCACGAGGAGGCATATCCACTGCAGCCAAAACTGCCTCCTTTTTACCCAAATGCCCTGTCCATGCCTCCTTTAATGTTTTTTTTTTCCATCTCCCTGCGATGCAGAGTCCACATCCGTAGTGGGAGTAAGGCGAGGGGGTGTTTCAGACTCTTACAGGCCACCAGGCACTCTGACAGGAGGCAGCAGCACAGAAATCCCGGGATGTGTGATCGGAGATCGCAGCACTTGGTGCCAAGGCTCCTCCAGCTACACACTGTGTTCTGAGGGTTTCATTTGGACCAGGATTACTTTGGTTCCCTGGTCTGAACGTCCCCACCTGGCGCATGGTTTGAAGTTACCTGTAGGCCCTTCAATGGGTTCGGCCTCTACGTCCCGCGAGAGGTCGAAGGATAAGTGATGGGCAACTGGAGCGAAGCTTCTGAAAGAAACCTGGGCCCCACACTCCAAAAACGCTTGGCACACAGAAATAACTACGCAGTCGGTGGGAGTCACCTCCGAAGTGCAGTGCTAAGACCTAAGAGTTACTACCTGTACGCGATGCTTTGTGTCAGACATGCCACAAGCAGGACCTGAGAGAACAGGAGGAGAGATTCAGAGAGCTGCGAAGATTTCCTGGCTGTAATTAACTGTTAAATCATTAGCAGGACCCGTCAGTCTGGACAAGAAATGCCAAGCGGGGCAGGGAATAAGATAACCATTTAAAAAAAATCACCAAGGGTCTGGAGAAGGTGGAGAGGCAGCAGTCGCACACATTTCTTCATAGCCCCAATGGGTGGGAGCATGAGAAGAAAAAATTGCTGCAGGTTCAGAACAAGCAAAGGAGGCAGCTGGTTGCTCTGGGGACTGTCACTGGGGGATTTGGAAAGCCTTCCAAGAGACAGGACCAGTCCCCTTCTCTCCCCCAGACACCTTCTTGGTACTTGCACAGATTTTCTGCAAGCTGATTCGGGTCGCCAATCCAGCAGAAAGCAATTCAGGCGCTGTTGGGTCACTTCCAGTAGTACCTGGGAAGATTTTGGGGCACTGGGAGCACAGGTATTACTGGGTGAGCGTTATACAAAGCTAACAGACGAGAAACAAGGCTACAAAAACAAATAAAGAGGCAGGAGACTGGCTGGGTCTCAGCAGAGCTGGCTTCAGAGCTGCTCGTGCAAGCTCACCTCGCTGCGACCACGTCTCCCTCTCGATCCTTCTTGGCCTTGCCCGTCAGAGTGCAAGGTGCTGGGCAGATGGAGACAAGACTGCATTTATACCGAGCCTTGCTCAACACAGCCATCATCTCGCTTGAGCTTTTCTGGGTGTAAAGAGTATAAATAAATGATGATTTGGTGAAAATTACTGCTGCGTATGTCTGGTTTGCATTAAGTGCTGTACCAAACAGTAAAAAACCACACTTAGTGAGAAGGATGAAAGAAAATGCCTCTTAGCTGAGATAAAAAGATTGTAATTGCATTAGGGGGATGAATTGTGAGGAAGAGGCCTGTGCTTCCTCCTTGCTTGGTATGCAGGGCATTATTTCCAGCCAGCATGAAAGACTCCATGAGAACAGCATTTCAGATGGATGATTTTCTTTCTTTTTACCATCTCGTATTAAAACACATTCAGATGAGCTCCCGATACATTCTGCAAGACAATACCATTCAAAAACCCATTTTAAATTCATTACAGGCCCCGCATTGTGGCATTCGAACAGCGACACTGCAATGGGAATAAAACAGGATTAGCAAAATTAAACCTCCTTCACCACAATAACTTGCGGCACTTGCTCGTGGCCATGAATACACAACAAAAAGACTAACAGAAATGAATTATAAACAGACAACCGCAAGTATTGCTGTGCTGCACGAAGCTTCCACCACTTTCTAATCCCCGTGACAGGGATGCTCAGTTGCTTAGAAGCTGCTGAGGCTCCACCAAGAAGCCGAAGGAGCAGCTCCAGTAGGAATGCCATGGGAATGAGCTGCTAGCAAACAGTCTCGGGATGCTTCCTGGCTGTAACCTGGTTACATTTTATTTTTTCTTTCCCATGAAAGTGCATGACATGCTTCCAGCACGCCGGGAGACGACTCCAGATGAAGGGCAAACAGGAGCACGAGGGAGGTCAGCCTGCGAGCTGCCACCACGCCGTCGGCAGCCAACGTGTCGCTCAAATCAAGCTTGCACCAGGGATTCCCAAGCACTGAGCTCAGACTACACTGCACGAGAAGCAAAATGGAAATGTTTTCATGGTGAATGATGAGCGTGAGCTGAACAAGAGCGTGCCTACGGACAAAACCACGCTGCTGCCACCACGGCGAGGATGGGACATGGCAGCCCCAGGTCCCTGTCCCCGATCCCGGTGACACCCCAGGACATCAGCTGCTTAATCCTCTTCCTAGGGAGCACTCAGAATAAAAACCAGCCCTGGTGTCACCACCGCCTCGAAATTACCATAAACGCAAGACACAAGGGACATCTCTCCCAGTTATTTCTCTATCATCAGTTCATTTTGTGCCTCTGGAACAGCTCCGTGTGGGACCAGCTTTGCTGCTTCCCGAAGCCGTTCAAGGCTTTGAGTCTTCAAACATCGAGGGGCATCAACAATTATACACGTAAACAATTTTTAACGCAAGTATTTCTGTGTGCACATTGGTAGGAGAGGCATCTTACGCTCCTCGGCCACGCCGACGCACGGATCTGAAGGCAGTTCCCACTCCTACCTTACAGAAGCAGGGGAAAAGAAAGATGACACTGAAGGAGATGTAAAAAATCCTAAAGGAAAAGAACAAGTGTGGCGCGCAAGCTTTGGGAAGTTTACACAGCCATTTTTCATTTTCTTTGCAGACTTAGTCTGCAAAGACAACGACATAAATAATTTATAAATACAGAGTTACTTCGAAATAAATAAATTTTACAACGTTCTTAAAAGATGGAGACTAACTGTGACAGGCACATCTTTCATGCTCTCAAGAGACTGAGCAGTTGATCTAAATTTAAGTACAAATGCAATGAGGAGAGTAAACAATGCGCAGGCGAGCCTCGTGTCAGCGCCTTACCTTTCAGCCTTCCGTGCCGTTTGGTTGTGATTTGCCCTCATCTTTGGTGAAATCAGCCTGTACGTGCTTTTGAAGGACCTTTTCCTCACGTTTTTCTTTTGAAATAGAGTGCTATTTTCCCCTCTGGTTGCACGGAGGTACCAAAATTTATTTATTTTTACAAAGGACAGCACACGTCCAAATATTAGAGAACGCGAACAAAGAAAAAAGACAAACCCCGAAGATGTATTTCTCTCTTGATCTGCGCATTGCTGCTTAAAATTCATTTTATACATGCTAATAGCATTCAGCCAAAGCCCCTTTGAACATGAAACGACCTCCTGACCTTATCCTCCATTCCAATTCCAATAATTTTCCGACAATTTTTCACTTAAGTCATTTGAAGCTTGACCCTCGCTTGGGATCCACCAAACAATAATTAAATTACCCTCGCATTCGTCTGCCAAAGGTTAACTCAGGCAAGCGACAGGGCCACGTCCCACCTCTCCCCCCAAAATTTCTGCATGCACGGCCTCAGAGGTTTGCAGCACAACGTCGTTTTCACAAATAACCCCTCCTGTTTACACCCTAACTAAAAGCTGATTGAGTGGATCTCAATACGTTTAACCTGTCACAGGTCTTGTAAAAGAATCTGGTAAAAATTGACACCATTTTGGCTCATCTTTTATCCATACAATTAAAAAAAAAGAGTTGATACAACTAGGGAAAGCAAAGAAAGGCCAGGCTCCAGAAGAAGTTTGACTTCATTGAGCTGTAAATTATGAATGGTAGGTCTTGCTTATACAAAATAATGGCTACTTTTATCTCTTTGACTGTATTTCAACTATATCTTGATGTTTATGGAAACACATTGAGGGCATCGTTCTTCAGCCTGAACATTAGAATCCCAGAACCATCAGGGTTGGAAAAGCCCTCCAGGAGCACCTGGTCCAACCACCCCCTACCACCAATGTCACCACCAAACCCTGTCCCCAGGCACCACGTCCAACCTTGCCTTGAACACGCCCAGGGACGGGGACTCCACCACCTCCCTGGGCAGCCCGTCCCGGTGCCTGACCGCTCTTCCAATTATTTCATTATTTCCTGCCTTTTTCCCCCTTTTTCATCTACACCAACTCATCGGCCTCACTTTCAAAGCAACTTTCAGCTGCGCTCCAGCCTTATTTCACCTGGCTGACTCCAAACTCCGCCCCGCACCTTCCAGCACCCCAATCAAAACCTGCAGAATTTTGCTCCAGGAATGAATCCAGCAGGAGCAGCACCACCATGCTTAGCCTCCAGCCCTCCTCCTGATGCTCTACCCATTTTAAAATCCATTTCATGTTGCCATCTTTATTTATAAACACCCAAGAAGTGGTAGCTAAGGCACAAAGCTTTCCTTAAATCCTGAGAAAAGGCTCGCTATTTCAACGAGTTCCCACATGTGGGACGTAACCCCAGGTACCGTAGTTAATCTGGCTGATTTTGGGGTGGCTCATTTGCTCTCAGTTCGGACTTGGACCCTTTTTTTCCTGGAAGATTTCCACTGTGTGCTTTCTGGAAGATTTCCACTGCCACAGTGTCAGCATCCTGCACGCAAGGGCCATCTGCGGAAGGAAGATGCTGAGCAGTTTTATGCTCAAGTCCAGTTCTGGTTTAGATTAAGCCATTAATTCTGGTTTAAATAATATCCCTTCTATTAACTAGATCGCAGCTTCGAGAGAATACCACAAAAAGTACAAAAATGTGTGAAGCCCTGTCATTACCTGCTACAATCCAGCCAGTTCCGTGTCTGAACGCCGCCGGCGTTTAATTCAGTGACACGTCTAATGGAGCCCGTGGTTAACACAACATCGTTTGCGCACGGCCTTTCAGGAGGTTCTGAATGGGAATAAATTGCATTACCCGTTAATTAGGGTGGCAGCCTGTTTTCTCTGCAGACCCCTCGTGTCTCGCCACTGCGGCGATCAGGAAGGCGAGGTGCTGGGAGCAGGAGGGGCAGCGAGCCGCTGTCCCCTGCCACAGATCTCGCAATTTAAGGCTCAGTCAACAGGTACCTGGGCAGAGAGCACAGAAACAGCAAGGTGTTGATGACCTGACCCTGTGTTTCGTGCCACGTGGTGACGTGACCAGCCCCAGCCTGAAGCCTGAACTGGGGAGGCAGGCTGAATGCATGCTGTTGTGGTGGGGCGCAAGGCTTAAAGCACATGGAAATGCAGTGGAGCAAGGGATTTCATGCAGCTCGGGTGTCTTTGTCGTGTGGAAAAATTAGTGGCTAACTTCTAAGTACAAAGCAGCTCTGGAGTTGGATCTTCTGGATCTCGTAATGCCCCAAAATAAACGCCTAGGCGTGAAAAATCTTGACCTTTCCTTTGCTGAAATTCACGATCTTCTTAAAAGCCAGAGGATCCAAAGAACTCGTGATTCAATTACGCTAGATAGGATATAAAAATGCAGTCAAAGAAACCCTAGTCCTGGCCCGAAAAAGCAAGGAACAGAGGGTTACTGCAGTCAGGTGTCGCGCTTGGTGGCAGCAAACCAGCGAGCCCAACCATGGTGCAGCAAAGTGACCACAGCTGTATTTCTGATTATCTGCCTTAGGCAGAGCTTAGAAAAACACCCACAGGGCCCTCAGTAAATGAGAAACCAGCCCCCCTACAACAAAACTGCAGCAAGGAAAAAAATATGTTATATTAGCTTGAATCCAGAGAACAAAATGTCTGTGTGCAGATGAATCCTGCACTATAAATTCCTCGCTTTATATCTGCAAGACAGATGGGTTTCACCAGCAGGTAGCCAATAAATAAATGCATTTTCAAAAATATCTAACATATCTGTCCCTGCATGTCCAAAAAACATTCTCAAACGCCTTTCCCGATATATTCCTATTAATTTCTTTAACTCGAGACCTTGCTGGCTTCTCCTTTTGAAGCGAACCCCGCTGTACTCCTGCTTTTAGTGCTCTCGTTCTGCTCTCCAACTAAGCCATATCCTCCTCTGGGTGATTATCCTGATTTTTATCTTAACCGTCTGACTTTTGAGCTGTGTTTTGCTAAAAAGCCTTCCCCGAACACGCAGCTTGAAGCCTCTTCTCTCTGCTTCTTTCTCTGCACAAACGATGGCTTGGGAGATTGGGGCTGGCCATCGGGAGGGTGCTGCAGTACAGGACCAGGGGATCTGCAGATGTGCAAGAGGGTTTCCAGCACTGGTCCCAGTAAAACCACGGCTGCCCCATCCCAGTGCTGGTGCAAACCCCACGGCGAGCATGAGGTTGGACTGGCTGGCTCCAGAGGTCTCCACCCAGCGTTTGGAGACCTCTGGAGACCTCTCCAACCAACTCAATCTTCCAGCTCAAAGGAGTCTGTGCTTTAATTCCCCTTTTGTCACATCTCCATCTCGCTCTACGCATAGTCCCAGGGTGTAACTTCCTTGGATTGCCCTGGCCCAGCTGCAGGACCTTGAGGTTGGCCTTGGTGAACCTCACGAGGTTCGCACAGCCCCAGCTCTCAGCCTGCCCAGGTCCCTCTGGATGCCATCCCTTCCCTCCGGCGTGCTGACCACACCATACAGCTCGGGGTCATCACAAACCCGCTGAGGGTGCACTCGATCCCACTGTCTATATCGTTAATAAGAATATTAAACAGATATTAAAGATATTAATTGCTTTCTAATGACCTTTTGGTACTCGGTTGGACACCAGAGGGGCAGCAGGGGACCGACTGGTGCCTCCCCTTTTTCATTCATCACCTTACTGTAAGGAGATCCATCAAACGTGTGGTTTTAAGATGCTTCACGAGATCCTGAAAATTGACTTACCGCATCAGCTATGATGCCAAACAAGCACTAAATAATAGCTGACGTTTTTAGTTAACCTAGCGCGGAATTTGACCTACCATCAAATTACTGAAACTTTAAACACCTATCCCTCTATCGCCGTGATGACTTTCATCCTGCCACTGTAAAAAAAAAGCAGAATTATATTGTTAGGTAACTTTCTTATCTGAGACTTCTCGAGCTGCTTCAGACCTTGCTCACAGCCAGCCATTGTTCCTCCTCCTAAGACAAGTGATGATTTAGTAGCCAGATATAAAGCTAGTCACCAAAAATAATACTCATAAAACACAATTTATGTACTAGTAAGAATCAGCTTCCCCTCTTTAAATATATTAAATAATCCATCGCCCCTGCAAGCTGCTTTTTGCAGAAGAAGCCTGAAGGAGAGCAGTGGGGTGGTTTGCTCCGGGTAAGCCAGACCAAGACTGAGCCCCAGAGCTAACACTTGCTGCCATCAGTACGTTGTTTTTAATACAGGTGACTCAAGTAATTAAGCATTTTTTGGAGATGTGGACTCAGACTGGACAAAGAATCCACTCTCACATACCACACGTCCAAATCACAGTGGATGTGCACAAACCCCTGCTTTCACTCCAGCCTACGATATAGCATTTTCTTTTCCAACGGGTCAAACAAAAACAATACCAGAAAAAGTCACATTATCCTCAAAGATGTGCTTTAATTTACGTTTGTTCCGAAATTTCCAACCACTACCACTAATTGCCTTCCTTCAATTTTAGCAATTACTCCCCTCAGCATGGGAGAATCACTTTCCAGCCGTATCCCGAATATTGGAAACATTTTTCCTTCCCACACACGGCAACGGGATAAAGATCTGAATTTGTTTCTGAATGGAGGACGAAGCTGACACACCAGAAATGCAATAGCCCTGGAATTACAATCAGCCGAGAGCAGAGACTTCCTTTAAATAATACATAGGACAGAATCCCCTCGGCTTTATTGGGTCAGCATTGAAATCCACCGTGCTGCGGGTTCTGGCTATGTGATTTAGGACTTCCAGGCATGCTTGTTCCTCTGTGCCCTCCACTGGTCTTCTCCCAGGTCCCACTGTCTGGTTGCAGGCTTTCTTCTCTGCTGGAGACTGAAAACCCAGGGGCAGGAGAATGACAGAGCCGTCCTCTGGTGGGCACCACGCCATGTCCCTGCCTCTCCTCTCCGTTTTCTCCTCAAGGACAAAGACAAGGATATGGAGTCTGGGAAAATAAAGATTGACTGTGCAAAGAGAGGGGATCGATCCTCCCCAACAGTCCCTTTTCCCTTCAATATTTTGCAAACTTTGTTCTAAAACAAAGCTGTATCAGGCAAGACGAAGGAGAGCACATGCTAAATCTGTTAGCGGAAACGGAGCCTTGGCAAGAGGTCTGTTTCTCATCCTCTTTTTGCAATTGAGCGTTGGCAAGAGGTACTGTATTAACGCGCCTAGGAGAATGGAAGCCTCTCCTATTCCTTGGAAAGCTGCGTGCAAGGAAGGAGAGCAGAGCCCAGAGTCGGGCTGGTTCTGGTGTGCCCAGTGCTACTGAAAACCACCACTACCTGGATAATATATTATGCAAAAGTGGTAACACTTGGGAAAAAAAGAGCCCCATTGGGCTTTTCATGTAAAAGTTGCCAAGAGATGAACAAACAGAACTCAGGCTAAGAAAATCAGGCATTTACAGCAATCAAAGCCGGGCTGAGGCAGGAGCTTTAATTCCTATCAGCACATGGGACACTGGGTAAAAAGAGAGATGCAAGGCAGCGCTATTGCAATTATTACTAAAAGCCATCGATACACAGATAATTCAAATTGAAAATACAACATAAATTCGTTTGTTTAAATGCTAAATACTTATTTAACCACCTCCACCTCCTCCATATCAGCATGGAGTGGAAGACCAGGTGGTCCATAGCTTGCTCCGCTCCCCTTGCCCACAGAAGGCTTGCACTGCTTTAGTTTGAAGGTTAAGCAGCGCTGCTGGGGATCGCTGCTGTAGAAAATATCTAGTACACATATCTATCATATCTGACCTGTTTACTGCTTGGTATTTCCTCCGTAGACATCAAGCAAGCCTAAGACTCTACGGGTAGATGCTGCAAAAGTAGCTTGGAAATACCACGTAACCCGCGTAAGAAAAAGAAAGTTGACATCAGACGACCATGATCAACCTTGAAGACTTTAAATGAAGTCTACACACGGTCACAGAGCTGTACTACATCTCAAACACACGCTAAACATTCAGTACAGACATGACCAAGGTTAGTTGTAGCCATATGCAAGAGAAAGGAGACCGGGCTCTGCGAGGCTACGACGTGGCTGCACAACGCGCGCAGCACGCAGTCAATTCCAATATTCGTTTCATAATCACTGTAAAAGCCAAGTCGTTTTCAGCCTGCCATTCCAGAGGATTTTGCAGGGCTTTTATTCACCTGAATAGTCATTCAGGTTTCCAGTGAATATATCCGGCACAGGAGGCCAGCACCAGGCGCGCTTTCACAGCCAACACAAAGGAGAGGGATGAAAGGCCTCAGCAAGTCAACAATTAACACTCTTCATAGGTTTCCGGATTTTCCTTCCCAAACTAAAGAGTGAGAAGAGATTCAATGAAGTCTGAAGGAGCTTATGGCTCGCAGTTTATATCAGCACTCTTAGTTTTTTTTAAAAAAAAGACTTGATTCAACAAGGGCTGGCCAGACAGCCCAGTTTTGCTTTCCTGTTTCCCATCTGGGGGGGATACAAGCTCGTCTGGGGACTGAATGGCACGGCCTAAAAGAAAGAGACGAGCAGTCATTAACTTTTCTCTTAAAATGACAGTATGTTTGTGCTTTGAAGAATAACCAAAAAAAGTCGCTAAGGCCTCTCAGAAATGCTGAAAAGGAAATGTTGACTTGTCGGCTGTCGTCCCCAGGCAGCTAAGCAAATATTTGTCTTCACACGCGCACATTTCCATCGGCCTCAAGCGATTTTCCCCTGCGTGGAAGGCCGAGCAGATGTGGAAGCACTCGGACAATCAGGGCTTCAGGATCCAAATGTAGGCCAAAAAAACAAACCAAAACCTGTGGTGGTTGGTTTAAAGGTGAACGGCGGGGTACCCCAGAAAATCCAACGGGATGACGCACTCGGTGTCAAAGAGTGAAGCAGCAGCTTCGGGTGCAAATATTGAAATTTTCGATAAAAGTCATATTAAAAAAAAGTTAACAATTTCACTCGTCAAAGGATGATGCAACATTAAGAGGACATCCAGCAAAGATCTTAGTTCACTAAGCTGACATCGACATTTGCTTGGGCTTGAAGGATGTTGGAGCCCCCACACAGGGCGCTACAACGCCTTTCGACGTAGCGGTGATAAAATCTGATTTTCGATCTAGCCGCGTCCCTTTGATGCTATGGACCAAAAAAAAGTCTAAAAGTTTTAACCTGCCACACAATGGCTTAATTGCATGCTATTAGTTATGATAAGGAAATCGATTTTGTAATTTAACCGATGCAGTGAATGTTTTTTTGTATATCATCTACAGCCAACAGATTACCCCAAATCTTACGTGCTGCCACCACAGCTCCGACTGTCTACAGAACCTGTTTAATTGTAAGCCTGCCTAAGCTTTCTGCATTTTTAATATCATTTCCGTATTATTACGGATCGCATCAGACAAACCTGACTGCATGGCTTCCAGATACACACCCCCTTATTTATGTACTTGGAGGGGAAAAAAAAAACAGGCCCTTAATTTGCAACCGATTTGAGACATTTCTTTTCAGGCTGATAAAAACATCTCTGTACGTAACAACCTTTTTGCCATCGTTTTTCAAAACATTTCAGTTCATGTCTTAAATTAACTCCATCAATCACCCAACAGGTGCACGCCACCTACTCAAGTTACCTGGGATGAAAAACACAGCCTGGCAGGGGACTTTTCTTTTTTCTGATTTAATCTCCAATCCCTTTTTTTTTATGAGCTCGCACGCTTGTCTCTACATGCTCGGAGCGTGAGCTCAATATTCCAAGGCAGCGTTTTGAGAAACGTCAGGTGGGGCGTGCTATGTTTTTCTTAAAAACAACAGAAATCGGGTTCCTGCTTTCAGTTCGCAGACTGTTCAGGTTTAACAGACGGCTTCCTAGGAAGACAGACCTCGGGAGAGCTAATAAGGAGCTGTGATCTATGAACTAGAGGAAGCGTAGCAAAATCCCCCATAGCCCAGCAGGTTAGCAAGACAGAAATGCGCATCCTCCGGCAAGCCGGTCCGGAGGTGCTGGCAGTGTGACCAGCACAGAAAACAGAGGCAGAGCACAGGGCAGGACCTGAGAGATCTGCGCATGGATTGCCAGGCAACGCGGGGAAAAAATGTCCTTGATGGAAAGAAGAGGAGGGCAAATTGTGAGAGTAATCATGACCTCTACAATCTGGAGAGCCTGGGAATATCCACTTCATAAAGAGCTAGCATTACACAGCGAGACACTTCTCCAAAGTCCCCCCTTGCTTTCTTTTTTTCTTTCTTTCCTTTTTTTTCTCCCCCAAACAGATTTCTTTCAATAACTTTAAAATAACCTGGTTATTACTTTTCACTTCGTAATACGAATTTCTTTAGCTACGTTAAAACGTTTCAACGGGCACGTGTTTAGGAGCCGGAGCACGGCGAACGACACACCATGGGGTATCACGAGTATAAATTTCCCAGGGTGAAGGGGTCCCCGTCAGCACCCCTCCACGTTCCCAAATTACAGGGGAAGGTGCTCGACGCCAGGAACCGGCTTCGTGCCGCAGCCGCGAGCACCCCACCACTTTCTGCAGGAATAATAACGCCGCGGTGCCCAGATTCAGACACCGGCACAACAGCGTCAGGCTCTGCCTTGCAACGTGGCTGAAGGCTACGTCGATGTAAGTAGAAAGCTTTCTAGGAGTGGCACTTCTGCTTCACCCTTAGGCAATCCGTTTGCCACAGGCAAGCAATTAGCTGGATGCGTTCCTTTAGCATTAACGCACTTTGCAGAGGAAGCCCAGGTTTTCCCCCCAGCTAGCACTATTAGCTTCCAAATTAACGTGCCACCACGCTGAGTGCATACAAAACTGCAGGAATTTCAGGCCAGCGCGGATGAGCCGGGCCTTTTCCACTTTTTGGCGAAGCTGCCAGGGGTGCTCAGTGGTCTCGCATCCCTCCTTTGTTCCCAGCACGGAAAGCGTCAGGAAAAAGACGAAGCGCACGCCCGCACCTCTGCTGCGTTTTCATCTGATGCAAACTACTTGTCACCGGCTGAAAGAGAAAGAAAGGTGTAACACAGAAGAGGAGGAATGGCATTTTTTGGAAGGGTTGCATTCTGCAGAGAGGTAAAGAGAGGTATCATTTTCATAGAAGGATGTGAAATCTCGGCAGAGGTGAAACATCTTCCGAGGCAGCCTCGGAGAAGGACCCCAGCAGAATAGTAGGTGGATAATGCCATGAGCTCCTCTCCCTCTCGTCCCTTCCAGCAGCAACCACTCCGCAGCGAGAGCTGAGCTGTGCAGCTATCTGCTGAGCCAGGACTGCAATCTCCTGGATTCTGCTGGAACGCGTGCGACAAACGCTGAGCCTCCTGATTTGCAACTCACCGTCACCGTCTGAATTTGAAAGTCTTCTGAAAGGGGAGGGAAGGACGCAGAAAATGCAAAGCGAGAGCGAGCTGCTGAGTCTGTGCTGCCAGTTCTTGGCAAAACGAGTGGCAAAAATATTCACCTGTACCATTGCTCAAAGCTGAGCTGACATCGCCCGCAGGCAGCTTCCCATGCGGATCTGTCCCTCTGCACCGGTGTCACATCGTGCACAGCCCGCTCCTCTCCATCTCACGGCTGTGAAGTGAGTTAATGATTTCAGCCCCGATCTCAGTAAATAGATGCTCGCATCCACAACAGGCAGCAATCGCCCCTGTAGTAGCAGTTGAGAGCAGAGCACGCACGCAGCCAAACGAGGCGCGGATCCCGGAGCACGGCTGCCACGGCGGGGCTGAAAACCTCCACGATGCTGCCCGTGTTCTGCAGGACACGGAGAGCATCTCGTAGCTTCCACATCTCTAGGTCAGCCACTGCTGATGATTTCAGCGTTCAATTCACCCTGCCCTCAAAATAAAGAAATACAGATTGCAAAATAACTTCATACCCTGGGGAAGCTTCCTTCCTGCTGAGACAGGAAACGTCACCAAAACCGCGACGGAGTTCCAAAGCTGACAGCCCCCGGATGTGGTTCTGATGGACTTCCCTCCACAGGTGAGATGTGGAGGAGGAGAAACTCCCTAGAGAACGGGGACAACTCACATCACACCCTCCGAATCCAAACATGACATCTGTGTTACTAAAATGCCAGCAGAGGGCTTCATGAAATTCCAATGGCAAACTGGAATCGCCGGAGCTGAATTCTTCTCGTGACGGACGAGCTCTAAAATACGGTGACAGTCTTGAAAAGGCCGTGGTCAACAGCGAAGCCATCTAAAGCTAAACAACGCTCATGGGGGAGCACAAGCGGACTGGATTAGAAGCGAAGACGGGGAAATTACAGAGGTGGAGGGAAGTGCCACCAAACGCAAAAGCGGGGAGTGGATCTCCGAGTCCAAGACCTGGCACAGACACAGCTGAGTGTACTGGGTCTGGCTGGGATGTTAACTTTCCCTGCAGCAGCCCACACAGTGCTGCGCTCTGCACTTGGAGCTAGAACAGCAGCGGGATCACACCAGTGTTGTGTCTGCTGCTGAGCAGCGCTGGCACAGCATCAGGACTCTCTCTGACCCTCCTAGGGGGTGGGCAAAAAGTGAGAAAGAAACATCCCCAGGGCAGCTGACCTAAACCAACCAAAGGGATATTCCATACCATATGATGTCACACTCAGCAATAAAAGGTGGAAAAAGGAAGAAGAGGGGAGGGGTGGGCTCTCGTTGCGAAAACGTCTGTCCTCCTCCCGAACACTGGCTACGTGCGTTGAGGACCTGCTTCAAGGACGTGGTCAAGCATCGCTCATTTGTGGGAAGTAGAGAGTAATTTCTTTCCTCTGCACTTCCACATAGCCTTTACTTGTTTTGTTTAGTTATTCCCTTTCCCCCTCCCTTTTCCCCTTTCCCTTTTTTCCCTTTAGTTGAATTGTTTAATTAATAATAATATTTCCTTAATTATATATATATATATATATATATTTCCCCTTTTTAATTAAATCATCCTTATCTCAACCCGTGAGTTGTTCTTTCCTTTACTTCTTCCCCTCCTCATCTGAGGAGGGGGAGTGAGAGAGCGGTTGTGGTGTTCAACTGCCTAGCACGGTAAAACCACCACACTGAGTCACCGCAGCTACACTTGGTATAAATCCAGGAGCATCACTCCTGAAGTAGGGTAATGAAATAGTGAGAAGGATAAAAGGGAAATTCCTTCGTGAATATAGAGAGAAAGACGTAGTCTTAGGGAATTTAGCACAGTAGGAAAAGTTGGGGGATCACAGGCTTCCAAAGCTAATGAAAACTGGTACGGCTGAAGAGGACCTTTGTTAAACATAATCCTGGAATTAAAATAGAGTAATATAAAAATACGACTATTTCCAACCTTGTAGCCCAGAATTTGGAACTAATTTCACTTGAGAAGGCTTCTTGCCTTTTTAAAGGCTCTTTGGTGTTTTTTCACAAAGTAAGGTTTCAGATGAACACGGCACAAACTCTGGTGTTTTATTTGCCCAGAGGCAATGAGACTGAATAAAGAGCATTACAGAAAGGTCTTTCAAGTGTGCACCACCCAGGAAAAGTTTAGGAACTCTCCAGATTCCCCAAAAGACGGGGCTCACAAAAGAAGCGTGTCCATAGCCATCAGGCTGGCTTTGTCCTGTCGCGGTGACCTTTTCAGGTAGGAGCAGACAGCTGTGAGGCAGCCCAGATAATCACCTGCAAACCTCTTTGACTGCACGCTCTCCAGGCATGTTCTCCATGCTTCTTACCCCGCACGACTTTGACAAACTGTAACTCAATTCTCCAGCTGTTAATTACGGCGCTCCGAAAAAAAAGCTGAGCTACGCATCGCCGCTTTCTCGACAGCAGACCCTTCGCAATCATACGTCTTAATTTGCTTTAGTTTTGTTAACTCGAGGTCTACTCCCACAGCCCGCTTCACAAGTGCTTAACGGCGCCTCGCCGTTCGAGACACGCGTCTCTTGCTGAGCTCAGCAGAAGTGGGCGATTCACAGCACGCACACGTCTCATCCACCACGGTCCAAAGGCTTGGCAGCTATTCCTGGCTGTCTCTAGCTCCCCTGCTTTAGGGATGGACAGGGATGCATCTCTTCTACCATCATAAAGTGGTTTTGACTTGCTGGTAGTTTCTTCACAGCCTGTGCTAGCAGCAGAGATGGCTGCAAGTTGGGCTGCAAGCTGGGTGGGTGCAGTTCCCTCCTGACCAGTTAGGGTGGCTTTGATGGGATTTGGTTAAGGAGGTGACCCGCTTGTCCATGTCCCATGTCCTGTATGTATGTCCTGACAGGTTGGAGACTTCATACCATCACAGAATCATTTAGGCTGGAAAGACCTTCAAGATCATCAAGTCCGATCATCAGCGTGGCCTACCAAGTGCTACCCCCAAACCATGTCCACGTGTCTCTGCAGTGCCTCCAGGGATGGCGCAGTCACACAATCATTTAGGAACAACCTTCAGGAGGATCTGTACAAGCTCCTGGAAGACCTGTCAGTGATCAATCCAAAGACAACTGTCCAAGGATTCAGGTTAATCTAAAGCTTCCAAATGTAGGTTGGAAGTAGTAGTTGTAGTCCCAGGGACTGATTTAATCATGTCATGATCCCTTTTAGGGGAAAACATGCAATAAATTAAGCACAGAGATCTCGCATGTTCAGTAGTTTACCTGGGAGCTACAGGTCTGATGGAGACTGCACTCCACAGTTGAGAAGAAGTCAGGCTAGATGTGCTCAGCGAGGTCTTCAAGTCTCTAAACACCTATTGAACCCATTAAAGCTGATCAGTGGGGAGGCCTCGGAAAGTCTCCCTGCAAGTGAGGCAAAGGCACACAACTGAGCGCGCCTCAGCAGCTCACCCACGCTCACTGTCAGCAACTGTCAGGCCTTCTTCTGCTCCCGAAACTGCAAACAAGTTGAAGATGAATCATTACGGATCCGTGGACTTTCAGAACAAAGGTTCATTTTTCCAGCTCCGATCTTTTGGCTGGCAGGATCAGCAGCCCTCCAAGCGCAGGGACCTCACCTCGACAAAAGCAATTCCAGAGCTGGATTCGGTAGGAGGACAACAACAAGCGCTATTTCTCCTCTCAGCATTGCCCTGAAATACATCATGTCCCATCATCAGTGCGGCTTTTAATCTGTCTCCCAAAATAAACTACCCCATTAGGAGCAGTCTAGTTTCTGCAATTTTTAAAGCAGAGCTCAGTAATTTCTTTTAGAGGGTTTTGCTACAAGCCTATGAATATTTTCAATTTGGATCTGATGCTGTGAAACTTCTTACTCGCTGAACTGCGGACTTGCACTGATTATTAAATAAGGCATGAAAAGCAAAGCAAATTGCACTTCTTTGAGTTTGCATTAGCAGAGCGCTACTCATCCCAGCTCTGGAGCGCTGTGACAGCTGTCACACACAAAGCACGTCCCAGCTTTATAGGAGGCAGTAGCCAAGTGTAAAACAAGGCGGCTCTGGGGATCGCAACCAGCATTAATCATCGTGCACCCGCACCATCACTTGCAAAGGCTCTGTCGAGCATCACAGCCAGGGAGATGTTCTCAGCAAGCACCCGAGGAGGAAGAGCAGCAGTTATGCAGGTGTTTTCAGGTAGCTCTTTCCAGCACCTGCTTGAAGAAATCAGAGGGTGAGGGAGGAGGAGGAGGGCTGCCATCAAAGGACAACTGGAGATGGACAACAGCCTCCCCAACAGAATGAGAAAAAACGCAGAGGGCACAGAGACTGCAAAGAGCTGCGTGTGAAATGACAGCAGGAGGCATGTAAACAGAGAGAGGACTTGGTCAAAGCACAGGGAAGGAAATGATACCTGTGGTCCAAAGGATAGAAACCACCTTAGAGACTCCTCTCCTAGACTATCACTGCGATGGAGCACCAGCATTATCCTCTTAGCTAGCAGATCTGCAACGGAATAATGAGGAATAACGAACACAAACATTGCAATCTCCCCCCACTCATCCTGCGAGCCCTGTCCAGCTGAAAGCAGCAGAAGCTTCACCTCTCTCAAGCACTGAGCTACAGCCATGACAAATGGGATTACCTGCCGCTGTCCTATATACAGGGGGGTTGGCCAGCTGCAGGTAATAACACACACGTTACCATCCAAACGGCCTTGCCCTAAAATCTACGGTCAGGTCCCTCCTTCTGAGGTAGAAGTTCCACCTCTGACAGAAAAGGTACAGAAAAAGGAAGATTTAAGGTTAAAATCCCACTGTCGTAGGGGATTGAGGTTTAGTTCCCAGAGTTGCGTTTAATTCTGAGATAGGGAAGCTTTTTTTGCAAAAAGATATTAAGAGCACGTGGAATGATAAAAGGTGCCATGGCAATTCCTTACATACTCGTAGCAGACACCTGGAGCTCCACAGAGTCCCAGCTAAAGCTCTGCTGAGCTTTGTACCTGTGGTATTAAGAGATCCTTCAAGGTTTAAAGCTGGCAAACACCCTGTAAGGAGGTCGTGCACCTCCCGAGATGGGGTATGAGCAGTTTGGGAATAAAAAGAGGATACCGTGGCAGAGTTTCTCTGTTCAAGGGAAAATTCGGTCTCCCTGAGGGTTAATGGGATTACAGGAAAGATGACTGAAGTTGGCAGAAGAGGCCAAACAAGGAGGGTTGGAGCTTCCCAGGCAGCCAGGTTTTCTTCCAACGCCACATATTCTTGGAGAATCTCGAGATCCAGAAAGCGATCAGTCGCTCAGCATCCAACAAAACCCACCCCGTGGGCCATTTCTGCACAGAAACCATTTAGCATCACCAGGAGGGCACGTATCACGTCTGTCTGGGAATACAAACTGGCCATGGCAACCCTCAGCCAACAAAAGGACCAAATTATTTACCTTTAAAACTGGGAAGAAAATAATCCCATTTCCACTCTAGAATCTCAGCAGCTGTGCTGCACCCCGTCAAGGACAGATGCCTCGTTGCACAGCATCAGCCGCTGTTTTACCTGCAACGTGTGGGAGCTCAGAAGCAGAGCAGTCACAAAGAAGCCTCAGAAAAACCAACTCGCAGCCTCCTGCGGCAAGCAGAGATCTTGAGCAGCCATAAAAGAATCAGCAGCTCCCGCTGGGCTGAGATGCATCTGTCAGCTCCTGGAGCTACCGCAGGTGATAAGGGAGCTTCTTACCATGTCCCTGCCACCTACCTTCCACATCCTTCTAGCAGAGAATGCCCTGCACATCCCACAGCTCCTTCACTGCCTCCAGGAAAGAGAGACTGCAAGACGAATTATACAGACAGCTACAAGAACCAGGCTTAAACCCATCTCGGTGCGATAACTGAACGATCGACCCGCCGCCCCTGCCTCCCCCGTCCCAAAGCTGTACGCGTTTGGAAATGGCTAGATCAGTCCCGCATTTGGGGAGCCTGGGAGGAAACGCGTTTCACATTGTTTTTCAAGAAACGCGTCCATTTTCCCTTTGTTCAGGTGAAAATCTCAAAACCTCAGTCTGAGTCCGAGATTGAGCTGAAAGAAAAGATACATCAAAAGGAAATGAAATGGACCGGGGCTCCCAGCGGCTACCGCCTGAGCTGCAGGGAAAACGAGGAGCTCAGAAAGCAGAAACTGAGAGACAAATAATGTCCTTACTGTTTTCTGTTATAGCACAGGTACGATTTCTGAGCAGTAGAACAAGGTTTTGAAAAAAAAATTAATTAATTAATTAATTAATGGCTGCAGAGAATGCCAGTAATTCTCCTGGACAAGCAATAGGCTGTATCAGGCAGCAGCAGGAGCTCAGACTCCATTTTGATTTGAACTCTCAGGTGTTTCATTTTGGTCCACGTCTGATCTCGCAGGTGTTGTACTGCACACACATAAGCAGCACTGTGGTACAGGAGCAGGATGCAGCTTGATCTCCTTCTGAAGTCTTGCTTTCAGGCATCCACACCAGGTTTCCATGGCCTTGGTGCCCAGTGCAGCCTGGAGGAGCTCATAACAAGGGCTGAGGCTGCTCAAGATATAGTATCCTAACCGAAATCCATCAGTGAGCGGAGCACAGCTGGGGATTACTAAACATGAAACCGTAACTGCAGAGATATCCAGGGGTGCAGCAGCAAGTCTGCTGCTGCTCCAGTCCAGCTCCAGCCACACAGTTCTGGAGGCCATGGAAATCACGGACTTTATTAAGGCAACCTGAAGCGAAGGGGCTGAGCATCCCCAGTGAGAGCTCAATGAAAAACTGTTTCTGCTCCTGATGAACCCCAGGGCTGGGAGAACAGGAGCACATAAATCCAGGAATGGTCAGAACAAGGAAATCAGACACCCTAAGTCCAATAAACCAGCATCTTCTCTCCGACGGAGGCCAGGCACATGAGCAGGGAAGGAGATGTGGGAAGGACAAGTGTGCTGTGATGCCCCTCACCTCTGGCAAACTGCTCTTCATAGACACCCTGGGAAAGAAGGGATTTGGCAGCCTGCAAAGATCTTTCCTATAAATTTTTCCCACTGCCTATTAACCTGTAAAGCTCTTACCCTCCACAACTCACAACAGCCATGAATTCAACTGCTGAACTGCACATACGTAAAGAACTACTCCGTTTGCTAAGGAGGCTGCTGCCAGTTTCACTCCATGTCCACCAATTCTTGTAGCAAAGAGCCATCAAGATTGCTCACATTCCCTATCTGACACAGGACTTCATAGATACACAGCCTTCAGATATGGCAGGAGGGTATATATACCTTGGTACCCCACCGCTTGTGCTAACAGCACTTGCTCAGTACAAGGAGAGACACCTTTTCCACTCATACCAGACACAAGCATGGGCAGATGCCCGCAAACCTGAGCAAATCCCTTCCAAAGAAGAGACTGCGTCACTAAACAAAGTTTTGAGAGCAGTCTATAACACAAATTTCGCACACAGACACGAGGATATCCCAAGTGAACAGCTCCTCTTTAGCCTCTTTGGCTAGGTTTAAATGTCACACCTGAGGCGGCGTGGGACAGGCGGCCTGCTGCCCGCCGCCTCCTTTCGGGAGGCCTGCCCTGTGCACCCCCACCTTTCTTCTCCCCCTAAGTGCTTCCCTCCACACCAAGACGTCCTCAAGAAGTGCTGGCAGCCTCTGCTGTGGCATCCCCAGGGGCTTCTGCTGGATTAAAGCCTCTTGCAGCCAGTTGCTTCCACACCATTTGTCCCGCCGGGAGTGACGTGAAGCCTCGGTTCAAGTATTATCAATTGCTTCTGATGGCACCCAAAACTGCACTAAACACTGCACAACGAGGAGAAAAATAGCACTGAACTTTGTTCCCAGAAGAAAGAAAGGAAAAATTAAACATTGCACAGCAAGCAACAACAGGCCAAGGGCTAATTTGTGACAGAAAAAGCAGAAGGGGCCTCACGAGCGACCCTGCAGCACATGGGGGACCCCCGGAGCTGCCTGCTGCACCCTGTCCTGCCTTCCCCTGCTTTGAGAGGAATTAAAATGAAATGTGGGGGGTTTAAATCCCTCTCTCCGCCTGCAGTAATAGGAGAGCCCACTGAGAACCACCACGGCTTCTGGACACGACAGGGTCCCCGCAGCGGGCAGTGCCGCCGGATTCGGTAGGATTACAAAGCACGGCATCACACGGGGGTTTTGCCCTTGGTGAAACACTCCTCAATGCACACCACAATACACGTACGGCCTAAGAAAGAGGTTGAAAGCCTCGCAAATTGAGGCTTCACAACATCGTTTCAGAGGAGGCTGGCAGTGCCCAGAAAGCTGCCGGAAAAGCAATTTAAAGGTCACCTCTCCGTGAGCAGGGGAGGCGATAAAACCCAGCGGCCTCATCTGTGGAGAGGAATAGGGGATGTGAACAGAAGCACACACAGATAAATCGGGAGGTATTAAAGAAATAAAGGCAAGCACTCTAAGGCTCTGGATTTGAGCTCCTGACAAGGAGTCCTAATTCATACCGAGAGAGCTTCAGAACAACCCATCAACACTTGGCCCTCCCCGCTAACTGGTTTCTTAGATCTGCTGAGCTGTTTGGGCTGAATGAGCAATTAGAGTATAAGAAAACAGATGGCTCTCTTTGGCAACTTCTTTGAAAGTGTCATTTTGAGACTAGCCAGGTCATATCACAACTAAATTACTTCAGATTAACCGCTTTCAGACGACCTGTAATAAAGAGCTGAAACTATTCAAGGCAGCAGTCTCTAAGACTGCCAAACTGATTGCACCCATTCAACCACCACCGTATTCTAACATTAACAATGGAGTCAATTATTCCCCATTAATAGGATATTTAACCGTTGTGGAAGAGATACACGCTTGGCAAACAGGAAGCATTTAAATGCTGAGTATGTCTGTTTCTTTTTCCTTTTATTTTATTCAACCCCCCAAAATTTTGGCCCATGCAGGGAATTGCTGCTTTTCTAAAATACAGACGCCGTTGGGAACAAATTGGGATACAGCTGAAGAGCAACACTGCATGGACCGAGACTGAGGAAAGACAGAGGTCACATCCTCACAGATAAAACTTTAATTGCTAGCACAAGCCCATTCTGCAACCCAAGAGCCAAGGCACCCGTCCCTCCCATCCACCAGACACAGACACGCGTTCAACATCACAGTTGATAAAAGTCCGGCGGGTAAACCTGTGCTCCCATCTCCAACCTGGTTGCAGAGAAACAAGAACTTAGTGAATAATTGTTTGGATCAAGACTCTCAGAATAATTCATGATGGAAGGGACCTCGGGCAGTGATCCTCTCTTACCTCCCCGCCCCAAGAGAGACAACTTCAAAGCTGCATTAGGTTGCTCATGGCCTGTCCACTTTGTGTTCCATTGTCTCTGAGGACAGAGACTCTTGTGTATAATATGAATACAATCGTTATGCAATTAATTCTTAATCTCTTCATGGTAATATTGGCTCTCCAAGACTGGCAGAGTAGAAAAAATAAGAACAAAATTGGACTGGATGTTAGGAAAAGGTTCTTCACTGAGAGGTGGTCGGGCACTGGGACAGGCTCCCAGGGCCAGTGGTCACAACGCTGAGCTGCTGGAGCTCACAGACTGAGCTCACAGACACAGGGTCTGGTTTTGGGGAGGTGCTGCTGAGGAAGCTGGAACTTCACTTTTGGTGTCCGAGTCCTTCTGCGGTGCCACTGTCACTTTTTGTGAGCAGGTGGCCGTACTCAGCATCTCTCTGCGCTCAGGTCCACTTCCATCCCCGCACAGCCACGTCACAAGACTTTCTGCTACCGCTTTATCTGTCTGCAGTCCTCCTTGTTTGAGAAAGCTGTCATGCATGAGACTCTGCCACCATTTGCAGAGCTGTTTAGGAGTTTTTCACCCATAAAGTAGTGTATCATCACCCCAGGCAAGGCTGCCCTCAGTACATACCTTTATGGCATTTGTGGACCTGGAGATTTTTTTTGGCTCTGGTCTCCGTGTCTTTGAGTCATCTGCAAGTAACTGTGCTGATCCTGGTGGGTCCCTTCCAACTCAGGACTCGCTACGAGTCTAAGATTCTAAAACACATACTAAAGAAAGCTAATACAACTAGAAGACAAATTCAGCCAAAAAGCATAATTCTCCCGTTCCCAATTTCAGAAACCAGCTGTAATTTGAGAAAGGGCTTGGGATTTTCAAGGCTTTACTGGAATTTGCTCTGAATGATCACCGCTAACTAAAATTTCCACATTACCTCCCAGAAGGCACCCTCGGCAGTACAAGGTTTCTGTGTGTTCGCGGAAACGTCAGCGCGGCTTCCAGGTGGTCACCACCATGCCAGGACACCCTGTGCTGCTGATGCGGCCGTGCCAGCAGCATCACGGCCGTGCAGCATAGATACAACTGTTCTCATGCAGTCAAACCCCAAGGAATTCCAAAGGATTTGACAGAGGTTTGAGCAAAATAAATGGGTGATGTTTTCTAGGACAAAACCAGTCCCGCTGACAAGTAATCATCATACGTTTCAACCACCGCCACCATATTTCCACGTCCAATTTTAAATCAGGAAATACCATCTGAATTTCCAGCAACACAAAACACACGAAGGAATCTTAAGCTGGTAATTTTATGTTCACTACGTGCCCATTTCATACAAACTACCAGAAAAATAGGCGATATGACTGAAATTCACTGTCATTTACCCATCCACACCACCAGACCGCAAGCCCATGACTAATTTCCATCCCAAAGCTGCTGTTGGCAATTCACTTGAGAGCCTGGCAAACACATCTTCCCAAAAGCCTGAATCCTACTTTTGAGTTTGTTTAATCATAGATAGGCCCAGCTGGAGGCAGGGGGTGTGCAATTCTATTTTTCTGAAAGACACTCAGATCTATGCAAATTAATGTTTTTGAAATAATTTATAAACGTAGCCTATAATATTAAGTCTTCGGCTTAAGTCCAGCAACTTGTCCGATGCAGAACTTGAAGAAAATTGGGTTCCTTAACCAGAATTTACCTATTCATCATCGAATTTTAACAGCAGAATGAGTTAAAAATTAAAATTGCCTAAACCAGTTTTTAAATGGGATCTCAAGAACAAATTTATTCCTGCCTTTTTTGCTATTCCAGCAGACCAAGGCTGAAGATTGCTGGGGTCCCTCTGCCAGGCACGCATCTCGCAGCATTGCCACCAAGAAACTCCAAAGGGCTTCCAGTTGTTACCAGGATCCTGCAGAAGGAAAACCTGACCCGACAGTTCCCCTTTTGGAAGGTGACCTGAACCACAAGTGAGAACTCACGGATACTCTGGGAGAGGGATTTAACAGCTCTGGAGAAGAAGGTGCCCCCAAAACCATTCTGCTGATTATTTTTTTTTAATATACATGTGCTATTTTAATAGTTAGACACCTCGCTAGGATCATTTTTTAAGAAACTGATCCTGCAGACATTCTGTTTGCATTGGTAGCTCTGAGTCACGAAATTAGTCCTAGTGCTGCCAATGGACCATCACTTAGCAGGGCTTAAGAAAACATGATACTTAAGGGAAAATAACGTTGGGCCTCCATATTTTGCAAGTTTCTTTTACTTTTTTTTTTAAAAAAATAAAGTTTAGGCAGTTCCAAACAGCTGTAGACCACCCAAATTACTGAATCTTTTCCAAGTTCACAAATAGGAAGGATGGGCATATTTCTGCTTTTAGCATATTCAGCGCTTCGTACCAACCTTATTGTACAACCCGTCTGGCCGAAAGACCTCGTTCCCCAAGACACTCCTATTATTAATAACATCACAAATACGTACGTTAACATCTGACATGGCCACAGAAGACATCACGACATCCCGCAGCCCGGCGTTTTAGCAGCTGTAAGGCATTTCCCCAGCCTAAAGCAAAAACTCTCCGCACCCACACACCTCCGGCAGCGGGACCCAGCACGGGGACTGCTTTACTCCTTCCCATCACTGCCACCCAAAGAACGAGGAGCTTTTAGCTTTAAGTTAAGTCAAGATTTTTAACTTTAAGTTAAGATTTTCCTTTTCTTTCCCCAGCTTTCCCCACGTTTCTTCCACTGGTTCCTCCCTGGCCAGGAGCAGTGGATGGAAACCTGCTCCACGTCCCTGCGAGATATTAGGAGGATGTCAGTGGAAACTCTTTCCTCCTTGCACTAGAAGAAAACCACAATCAACACAAATAATAAGTGGAATTTCTCGTTTCCAAGTGGTTTTGGATGAGTAGGAAAAGAAGGAGGAAAAGAAATGTTCCAGCTCTCGCTGCAACGTATCTGAAAGACACCACTTCTATATCCAGGATCAAGCAAGCTACCATTAAAGCACCGTGTGCTGCTCCCACCTTGGGAATATCGTACACTCCCTGCTTTTTCTGGATTTGTTACATAGCTCTCGATAGCAAGAACTATCTTTAATATGAGAACAGAGGGCTGGGCACTGTAAATCCTGGTAACAAACCAATTCAGATCCTTATTGCCTATAGCGAAAGGCTACTTGGGACAGGGAAAAACTGCAGCTGAAGCTGTTTGCAAGGTCTTTGAGACAAGAGACGCATCAGGCCACATTTTTACAAGACAACTTGTCTTCTTATGGCTCAGAAGATGGCTCAGTTGCCATCAGAACCATCTCATGTATCCTTCTGACCTAAAACCCACCTTTATCGGATGCTTGTGCACGAGGCTTTTTGGTTATGAAGCACCATAAAATGATTCCATTACAAAACCCTTCATTTCAAAACTAAATTTTATCATTTTTTTCCTTTAAGAAAGGTAATAATCTTTTAAACCAGAAGCCGATTTTCCCCCTCCATGCCTCTGAAGCCATGACTCCCGGCACACGGCTGAGTCTGCAGCCTGCCGAGCTAGAGAAAAGTCAGTAAATCCAACAGTTGCTCACTAAAAATTCAGGAAAAAACACAGCACGACATCTCCAAAACATTTATAAAAATATGCCATCTTATTCAAATCACTCATTACATAACAACAGAAGACTTGTATTTATCTTTAATAAGCGTATTACGGATTATCACGGAATTACCCGATGTCTTATTTCGCGGGAAGCAAAGTGGCCGTAACGAGGTACGGCCCTACGACACTCACATGAACAGGCACAGCGAGGGAAGCAAAACAGCTCCGACAAAATCCCTTGATTGTGGCAATACGGTAATAACTAAAGCGTCCAGAAGTGGGGGAGAGGGGGGCGACCTCAAAAAGATATCAGCAAAAGCCCTAGCAAGACACTGCTAAAAACTGAAGGTAAGGATAAGAGGAAAAGGGACGGTCGTGGATTAGGAAGCAGCCAAGCTCTAGGAGACAGTCTAGCATTAAACACTGGATTTTCGTGCTGCCAAAAGGGGGACAGCAAGGTGCTCCAGGATGCCTTACAAGGAGCTGGGACTGTTTAGCCTGGAGAAGAGGAGGCTCAGGGGTGACCTTATTGCACTCTACGGGTCCCTGAAGGGAGGCTGTAGCGAGGTGGGGGTTGGTCTGTTCTCCCACGTGCCTGGGGACAGGACGAGGGGGAATGGGCTAAAGCTGTGCCAGGGGAGGTTTAGGTTGGATGTTAGGAAGAACTTCCTTACCGAAAGGGTTGTTAGACATTGGAACGGGCTGCCCAGGGAAGTGGTTGAGTCCCCATCCCTGGAGGTCTTTAAAAGACGTTTAGATGTAGAGCTCAGGGCTATGGTTTAGTGGGGACTGTTAGTGTTAGGTCAGAGGTTGGACTCGATGATCTTGAGGTCTCTTCCAACCTAGAAATTCTGTGATTCTGTGGATATTGGGAAGAACTTCTTTACTGAACGGGTTGTGAGGCACTGGAACAGGCTGCCCAGGGAAGGGGTTGAGTCCCCATCCCTGGAGGTCTTTAAAAGACGTTTAGATGTAGAGCTCAGGGATATGGTTTAGTGGAAGATTTGTTAGCGTTAGGTCGGAGGTTGGACTCAGTGATCTTGGAGGTCTCTTCCAACCTAGACTATTCTGTGATTCTGAGCAGCAGATCTTCATGTGCAGCACTAAAACCAGGGAAGAGAGGAAGAGATAAGGCAATATTTGCAGAGATGAAATTATTTGTAATCAAGTGGGGTCCGGGAATTCAGGAAAATGCCCCTGTAGGCTGCCCGGCACTGGATCTCGCTGCCCTTCCTCACACCTGGTACAAGGTCGGGGATTCAGGCCGCCGCTCCAGCTCACGCACGGTAATCCTGCCACCTGATGCTGCAATACCTCGGCTTGGCACGGGCGGCTTTTTGTTCTGACAACAAACACAAAAGGCTCTTTTTCAAAGAATTTCACAAATAATCCCTTTTCTGAATATGGAGATGTTAAGCGACGCTGACAAGAAGCGGACGAAGGACGTGGAAGGCAACACAAGGAAGCCAATTGTGCGTAACTCAGGGATCCCCAGCCCTCCCACCTTCCTCCTCCTCCTTTCCTTTTCCACTTCATGTGGCTGATGGGAGAAGTTGCATGCTGGAAAATAAAGCAAGGTTTTGTATGGGTTTAACTTTGAGAGAAAAATACCATATATGAGAGCAGTATCATACTGCAAGACTAAGGGAGAAAATGCGACTGGTTTTTGGTCCAGGTCTGACAAACTTGCTACGAAATGCTGCGGACAAAAGCTTTGTGAGATTCAGAAAGAGAATTGGGGTTTGAAATTAATTCACAAGCACAGACACATTTTAAAGGTGAAAACTCTGAAGTATCAGGACTCTCACACACCAAATAAAACATCCTAAAAGGACCTCCCAGAAGCAGCTCATTCCGAAGACACTCCTGATGGGGCTTCTTCGGCCTTCCATTGAAGGCTGTGTTTTTGTATCCATGCAACAAAATTCAAGTGGCCAGAAGAAGAACCGATTAAAAAAACACGTTAAGCATTGCTCTTGTTTTTTTTTTTCAGAAATCAGCAGATTTCTGCATTGGACCTCTCGCCAGGTCGGGAGGAGCAGCGGAGGTTCGCACCTCGCTGCCCCGTGTCCCCACGTGCTCGCACGTTGCATCGCCCACAGAGAGGTGGGGGGAAAAAGGAAATGGGGGGCGTATTTGTGCAATCTGAACATTAACATTTTACCCACATTTGCTCAACAGGCTGCTCACAAGAAGGCACTTTTCTTCCCTCAGGGTTCTGCCCTCCCGGGGACACCAAGCCTGAAGATTTTCGTAGCTGCGCCTTATTCTTCAGCACGAGATGAGAACCGCCCCAGCTCCTTTAGCTTTGGGAGGCAGGAAAACAGCCCCACAGAGCAACCCAAACGCGCATCATCATCACATACCGGGCATTTCCAGCTCTAAATACCACATTTGTTGTTTTGATTGGGCTGTCACTGTTGAGAAGGTAACGCGAGCCGACGGCAGCATCTGAAGCTCACATGTGGTTATCGTAAAATAGCCCCGCTCCAGCCAGCCAGCACCAACTCCTCCAGAGGTGAGAAACCCCTTCTTAGATGGCATTACCTTTATATTTTAATCGGCCCTGCTTTGAATTTATCTTCCTGGAAAAGGCAGCTGAGAGCCGGTACGCCTGGCTGCGCCCGCTCTTGGCTGAGCGACGCAAGGTCGCACACCTCGCGTTTGGGCTTTCTTCGTTTCAAAACCACGCCTATTTCACAGGTGGGACCAAAGAAATTAAAAAAGGATGGACACAAGATGACAAAGCTAACGAGAAGGGAAGGGAAGAGCTGAAGCAAAGCGACAGAGAGGAGGAGGAGCTCAGCCCGCAGCCACTGTGGGGCGTGTGGCACAGCGAGGGCCGCAGCTGCGAGGTGACAGCAGGAGCAACACCCGCGTGGGTTTCCTTTACAGACACACGTATCCCCACTATAAAATGATTTAAGGAAACGGTCAGGAGAGAAGGAATGCTTTTCCTTCCATCCGACTGCCCACTGAGAGCCCACGGCGAGGTGCTCCAGGCTGCCCGCGGCCTCGGGTCCGAAGCATTCCTCATGGTTTAAAGCAGTGGCAGCAGCCGATTCCTACACGGCGCTCAGCTGGGATCCTGCAACCAGACACAAAACCTTCACACAAAAAAAACGTGGAGTTATTTTTTTTCCCCCCCCAACGAATTATTTTAAAGGAGCAAAAGGATTTTTTTTTCCCCTCAGAGCAAACTGTGTTTCTGTTTGAGGAGAAAAAAACTTAACACGTATTTCCTCTCATATAGAAAATATTCCGATTGCACTACAGAGGCCCATATTTTGCTGATGCGCTTCCAGCATAAAACAACACTCGGGAAAATGAATTTTAAAAAAAAACACAAAAGACAGTAAAATACCTACATTAGCAGTTTTGAATACCTACACCCACTCGGCAATCCACAGGGATAAACCCAACAAATTCATACGCTTGTTAATTAGCTCTTATTGCCTGCCACACGTACAAATGAACAGCATTCCTGCCACCACGGCAGTAATCTGCAGTCTGAACGCGTTTTTATCATCGCATCAGCTGCAGCCACCGCCAGCTCTGACAACAACTGAACGGCTTGGCAGAGCGCCTCGAATTACTGCCGACTAAAAGCACTTTAAACCGTCCTGCCGGAGCTTGACGTGACAAATAAAGCCGTGATTCATAACCGAATTGCGCCGAGACGCTGGGGAAAGGCAGCGAGCGGGCTGCTGCCGAGGGGAGCTCGCCGATCCTCCGCGCTGTCGGCCGGGGCCGAGGATGCTCCAGTGACACGGCGGGGCCGTAAATCAGGCGGCGGAGGAGCCTAAATGGAGGGAGGCATTAAGGGAAGCCCGAGACTGTAAATAAGCTGCAGCAGTGGCACGTGGGCCGTGGTCTTCCTATCTGACTTCATTTCACTCGATTACTTTCCTATAATCCTTCTTAACTCAACAGGAGAGCCGACGACCCATTCCGCAATCCCGGTAACACCTTCTCTGAACATTAAATGCAAAGTATTTAGTAACCCCAAGCGAGTACCCTCAAGAAACCAAAGCAGAGACCCCATTCTGTCCATTAATTAACGCCCATCAAAACCTCGAACGAACTGACAAAAAATAATCCTCAAGTAACACCTGTGAAACAACCCTTGCAGCCCATCAACAAGCCATTTGACTGTCAACATGGGATGAAAAGGGCATTTTTCAGTCTTTTTCCAGGCACTTTTGCTGAAGAAACACCTTTCAAATCCATCCTGCCCATAAACAAGGCGATACCACCTTCCCGTACCACCTTCCTAAATCCCAAGAGCTGCCGCGATCACTCCCGAAGGGCAGCAGACTGGAAGCAGCCCCCAGTTCACCAAATTTCCATCGCTGCGCTTAGAGATTACGGGGTCAGCAGTGAACCCAAGGACTGGGTTGATCTAGTGGTAGCTGTGAGCAGATGGGGAGAAAGGCAGCACACCTACACCTGTAGGGAAGTACCAGGGCAGGACCTGAAGGGACGGGGCAAGCAGCAACGAGGCCAAGTGAGGAGACCAAGATTAAGAAACCACATCGAACTAGAGGGGGAGACCTTCAGAGTCTGAGTTTGCAAATAAAAAAGGAATAAAGATGTGTTGCCACTTAGCCTATTTTTAAGTCCCTTCAGAAACAGGACTGCTGCTGAAGCTACAGTCAAAGATCTGTCTTGCCCAGCTTTTGAGGGACCCTGTATTTGAGAAGTTATTTTATGATTAGTTTTCCTTCAGCAAGATTAATGTCTTCTCAGTGCCCCCTTTAAGACAAGATAAATAGGATTCTGGCCACCCAGAACCGGTTAAAGTCAACGTACAATCCCTAAAGTCATCGTTTGATCTATAACACTTGGTAGAGTTTCTTATAAAGAAGACACATCCTAATTGATTAAGGATCTTATAATAAGCACATGTGTATAACAAAGCCATTGCCAAGGCGGGCAAGGCTCTCAGGGTACTGTCCATCTTCCCTAATTTCGCTCATTTAACTTTTCAGTACCTGGATGACATGAGTGGTCCAGACTTCCCCCATCAACAATTTTAAGAAACTTCACAAGTAAATTCACCCCATTTTAACCCAACTAGGCGCTTCGCTTTTAGGCAGCAAAAGTTAGAATAAATTAATTCCCCCATGATTGCCCTACCGCTCAGCCCACTGTTTTTAGAGAGAGAAATCTGGACAGAAATATCACTGACAAAGTTCTACATACATACGGAACAAAATGAAAGTGCAGTTAGTGATGTACAGCTCCGTTTCGCTTTTTGAACTTGTAATCTTGACAGCACACTGTCTTTTATTTAACTAGAAATTACATGCTCAGCTGTGTACAAGACACGAAACCCAAAGTTTCTCCTTGTCCCCAGCTGTGATATCCAAAAATGCCGACAGGCAAAAGGCACGCACTGAAGCACCAAGGAAGATGGCCTCAAGTTTGTGCGCGTTCCCCCCGTTTACATTCGTATTATGTCTAACTGCAGCCTTCAAGCACCTCATTCACCTAGTTACATTTCTTCCTCTCAGCATCTCACTTCTGCTTTGCAGACTCATGCCAGCCACAGGTCTCAGTGTGGGAACGGGATGGCCAGCACCTCCAAGGATCCGACGCATCTGTCCTCAGGGAGGCTGATAAACTGGAAAACCATTTCACGTCTGCAAGAGAATCCTACAACTGTTTTGACTTGGAGACCACTATTTCCATGCTTCAACACAAACTGGGAAGTAAATCCGGTCAAGGAGCCCATCTCCAAAATGAGGGAGAACATGTGAAGAACATGAGAACATGGAAGAACTTGTGATAACGTTCTTAAGGCAACTTCTGCTCTACAGCAATTTTTCTTCAGTTTTTCCCAATATTTTTGTACCTGGCTTCTTCTTCATCACATAACTAGACCCCATCCAAGGTTAACTAGGATCCTAATGATCTCTCATTAGCTAAACTTGCCAGCCGAACACTGCCAAAGAAAAAGAAGGTCAAAACCTGCCATTAACAGAAGGAGAATTTCAAAGGACCAGGAAACCAGCTGTTTCTAGCTTTTCTTCTTAAAAGCTGTAGCATGTAACGATCCACTCCCCCACCAAAAAGCTGTGCGATGTGGACCCCAGAAAAGGCCGCTGCAATAGGCGAACCATACAAGTAGAAATGTTTAAGAGCAGCTGGCACCTGTTGTGCAATATCTCATGTCTGAACACAGCATTTGATACAAAAAAGAGCTTTTAAATCACAAATACTTAGTCCACACACCACGAGGGCCACCAGCCAAAACCCACTGCATGTCGTTTCCTTAACTCTGCTCTCCAGGGGCACAGGACTACTCCCAAATAGCACGCTCCCATTGTGCAGGATTTCATCCGTCTAGCAATTGGAGGCTTCGGGGACTTTTATGTGGGATGAAAAGGAGAAAGAGGGAACCCTCAGCCTTAAATTACCGCATGTTAAAGCGAATAAAATCTTCAGAACAGCGATGTCTAGACAGCGCCGACTTCTTTGTCTTCGGGAAGAGGGATTAGGACAGAAAACTGGCTGCGCTGTTCCTTGGTTGATATGAAAGCTCAAAGACAGTTTGGGCTAAAGGCTTGGCAACGTTCCAGATACTACTTTATTACAGGAGAACTGAAGAAAAGGAGGTCTGTAAGGCAGGAGAGTAAGATTTCTGCCTAGCAGTCACAGCAATTAAGGAAGCTGTCTTGATGAAGGGGAAAAAACATTGGAACAGGACCCAAAGGCTCCAAAGAGCAGGGGAGAGTAATTCTGAGACTAGGTCAAGACTCCAGAGGGGATTACCTTTCCAGTTCGAGACTTAATGCTATAGACATGCCTCAAAAAGCTGACCAGAGAGGTTGTGCTGATACCACGGATGACCCCATAAAGTCT
Organism: Oxyura jamaicensis; assembly: GCF_011077185.1. Lineage (NCBI taxonomy): Eukaryota > Metazoa > Chordata > Aves > Anseriformes > Anatidae > Oxyura > Oxyura jamaicensis. The sequence goes on from NC_048893.1 coordinate 203,018,166, forward strand.
GTATGCTCAAGCACCAGTGAAGCATCAAAAGCGAACGCTGAAAACTTGGCGAGTTAGGATCAAATGTGACAGAACTAAAAAGCCTTCTCCTTCCTTCCACTTACATAAAAAAAAAAAAAAAAAAAAAAAAAA
>NC_048893.1:203018397-203039227 GCF_011077185.1 Oxyura jamaicensis
TTTTGTTTATTTTGTTTACCTGGCATTTCTAGGTAATTGAACATCCCAACTTGAATGGACTTCACAGAAAGTTTTCAAAAAAGAGGGCTTCTCCTCCTGGATTTGGATCGATTCCACCATCATTTGAACTTGTTTTTATCAGGCTTCCATACAACACCACTCCCTCAATTACCCCACTATCTGAGCAAGTAACGGCCCCAATTATACCTGTTGGAGCTGAAATAGCCAGTGAGGTTCTTCCAGACAAAATCTCTGCTATGGGACTGCTGGATAAAAGTAGCCTAATTGAATTCCCGATCCTATTGGAAACTTCAAAGACTCACTTCAAAGGGTCACTTCAGCAAACAAACCAGCTGAGTCAATTTAATGCTTCTAATAGTGCGAAGAACCACTTTCTCCAAGTGGGGAAGGGAAAGAAACGTGCCCCAGCTGATGTGCTCACGCCGTCCCGGCCGTGCCGCACACTGGTGGTCCTAGCACGCCGGGCTTGTTCCTAGGGATGTGCTGACTGACAGCAATAAACAAAATAGAAGCTCAAAAGCTTTCATTCACAGGCAAAAATCCGTCTGCTGAACAAGGCAGATACTGGCAGCTCTCTGCCCCAAGGATTTAGGGCCTTTCAGGGAGGAGAGGAGGGCATGCAGCTCTTGCAAGAGAATGGGAAGGCCTTTACCTGTCAGAGCCTGAGCTCGGATCTGGAGCACTTTGCGTCTTCGCCAGCCAGGAGCATCAACAGTGACTGCCCTGGATCAAGGACCTGTACTCTTTACCCTGCTTCGAGTGTTAATGTTATCAACTGTAGCAGGAGAAACAAATACGGGAGCCAGACAAGCTGACAGATCTGTGAGGGAAGAAGCAGTGAAAGGAAGGGGGGGGAGCTGGGGGTCGGCCTATTCTCACAGGTAACCAGTGATAGGAGCAGAGGGAATGGCCTCAAGTTGTGCCAGGGGAGGCTCCGGTTGGCAATGAGGAGACATTTCTGCTCAGCAAGAGCGGTCAGGCCTGGGGACAGGTTGCCCAGGGAGGTGGTGGAGTCCCCGTCCCTGGGGGTGTTCAAGGCAAGGTTGGACGTGGTGCTTGGGGACAGGGTTTGGTGGTGACATTGGTGGTAGGGGGTGGTTGGACCAGGTGATCCTGGAGGGCATTTCCAACCCTAATGAATCTGGGATTCTATGATGTCTGTGTGCTGCTGAAGACACTTCTCATCTCAGTTTGTCCATGTTTGCTGTTATCAACCGAGCAGTGTTAAAAATGCCAAGGTAGCTCCAGTTTTCCTGAGGCACGGGGGACATTTCCAGTTCCATGCTCCACAGTCCTCCACAACAACATCTCGAGGTGCGTATTTGGATTCCAGGTTCCTTAATCTCCATATTCAGCCATTCAAGCACAGGATTTCTTCTGGGGTATAAATGCACTACAGTATTTACAAAATCAGTTTAATTAAAATAAAAAAGTAGACAACTCCCAACCAACAACAAAAGTGAGGCAGAAAAGTAGAGCTCCGCTCCAGGTTGTCTAAGGCCTGTTGTAACTGCTTCCAAAGCCTGCCACCAGTCCTCCCTAATCCTGCCTAATTAAACCCATTAAACACACAGTGATGGAAATTCTGTTTTCAGTACCCTTTCCTGAAGACAACTGGACAAACTGCCAAGCAGCAGGCCTTGGTTTCATTTTTAACAGGAAAGCAAAGTAAACGCGCTGTTCAAGAACCTTAATGTAGGTATTTTGAATGGATAAAACACTTCTGAAATAACATGCAACTACCCCAGTCCTAACCTTCACAACCCTACCTCATCACTCAAAATATTCTTGTACCTCTTTCCCTAGAGAAGCAGCTGTAAATATAACAGAAATCAGATCAATGGCAACAAGAAAAGACATAAATAGAAAACAAGGAGCTCCTTTGTTTTCCCACGGCTTCGTTTCTCGCATTGATTGACTTTGGTCACAAGCACAACCTCACAACAAAGCTTCTCCTGTGACTGGGCATTGAGATATCCCTGTTGATTTTCCTGTTCTCTGTGTGGGAATTCACTTTGCCACCTTACCCACCACCAGTCAGCTTACAAAAAGTCCTCTTCCCTTAACCTGCAGCAACGTTCATGGGATCTGGAGGAATCCATCCACCTCTGAGACTTCTCTGTCCCTCATCAGGCTTCCCAAGTTTCATGTTTTAAATGGATTGCAAGGCTCATGGAAAAAAATAAAATAAAAAATAAAGCACCTTCTTGCAAAGAGACAATCCCATGACTTCTGGCTCTTCTGGCCAATGTCCTCTGCCTGCTGGTCCTCTTCTGCCTTGCAGCATTCCCTCCATCCCTGTTAAAGATTGGCTTTTCCCCAAAACACAAGGAAGTGAGCCCAATTCTAGTTCCAACCCCCCTGCCATGGGGGGTTGATGATCTTTATGGTCCTTTCCAACCCATTCGATGATTCAACTCCTAGTTCACAGCATCTACTGTAGATTACGAGCTTCCCAGGAAAGGGAAGACATCACATGCACTGTCTTACACCAACAGTCACAAGCAAACACAATACCTGAAGCAAAAGCATACGCTTTAAACTTTCAGAAGTGCAAATACTGCAGAGATGACAATTTTTTTTTATTAATGTCTAACAGAGAAGGCAACGAGAAATAGCTCTTAGCAGAAACCTCAGCCTGCCTCATAAAAAATAGGCCTTCAGCTATTCATAATTTTCTCCTTTGCCATTACTTGATAGCAGAGGGGGAAGGAGCCACTAGAAATTGTTTACGCTGTGTAAGAAAAAGCCCAAACAATAGGAAACAATGATGTTAACGAGCAAGAGGATGATACTCAGCAGGCAACTGCTAGCAAAAATTCTCCAGGAACAAAGACTAATTTGGTGGTGGAGCCACACATGCAATTGCCAGCACTAGCACAGGCACTGGGCAGGCCATGCTTTTTATTTTAATTGCAACATCCCCTTCTGAAAATGCTTCTTTTGGGCATTTCCAAGACAAGGCAGAAGTGCTGTCCAAGCAGTGAGCTCCCGGCCGCCCGTTTCAGAGCTCGGGGTGACGTGGGCACGGCCCCTTTGCCGTAGGAGCTCTACGAAGGGTCTGGAAAGCCGTGGTATCACCCTCGGTAGGCAAAACTTGACACTTGGTTAAATGTTCGGAGACGTAACAATTTGCACGGCTGTCCAATTTTTAAATTACAACCTTCCCAAAAAAGTGAAAAACAATCCCAATTTGTCATTTAACGAGTACGGCGGGTTGATTTCTAACCCCAACCCTTTATTGGACCAGACAGAATGATAATCACAACTCTTTGCAATGGCTCTTTGTTTTCATTTTCCATGACAGCCGGGGAGACAAGCCATAAATGGATTCGAGCAAGGATTCTGAACAAGAGAAAAACATATTTTAAAAAATCCCAAATCCCATCCTAGCGTTGCCTTACAACTTTGCTAAAGTGTCATAAATCCGAGGTCCATTTCTGTCTTCACTTACCAAATCTCAGCTAGGTAAAAGAGAAGGGAATTTTCCATCGGGTTGGTAAAAGGTGGCACCACGACAGCAAAATCCAGAGCCCAGCAGCTTTCGGCCATGGTGCCAAAAGGTAGCACAAGGACACGTTTTGAACGGTCCTCCCTAGGTTTAGGAGCTGGGCACGGGGACATCCCAAGAGAGGTGAGGGCTCTCTGAGTGCCCGAACCCCCGAAGCCTGAAGGGTCTTACCTGCCTCGACCAAAACCAGCGCTCACACCTACCTGCAGAGAATGTCTCCAGCTTTTCTGCCGACAATCAACAGTGAGGGGAAGGAAATGACATACTATTAGGCTTGCAAAACTGCCAAACACTGAAACGGCCTACAGAGAACGTCAGATAACTTCAGAGGAAAGACACCATTCACCCCAGGAGACAGCAGCATGCCGTTATACACGTGTATGTGCCCAAAACCAAAGGCGCTTTTTGCCCAGCTGAGCAACCTCAGGTTCATCCCACCACTCCCTCTCATCTAGGACCCAAAATCTTCTGTGAGCTCCAACGTCCAGCAATGGGAAAGGTGTAGATTTCCCCAGGTAGGTGGATATCTGCACGTTCAAAAAGCATTTCTGCAGTGGGTCAAGCATTGCCAGCATCACCCCAGGTGGCTGTTGCCACACAAAGGAACCGGAGGCAGCACTGGAGATAGCACTGGGCTAGTGGTGACTCCTCGATGGCCACCGTTAGTCGGTTGGGATGGAAAAGCAGTCCAGCCTTGAAGCTGCATTCATTTTATCTAGCAGGTGGTGTGATAATATCTTAGGAGGAAGGAAACTTTATACGGGCAGTGGGAAATCTGAATTCAGAAACACAAACCTGAGGCAATTATCACAATTCTGCCTTTTTTCTTGGGAGGGGTGGAGGTGTGGAGTCATGTGTAATTAGGGAAGGTCTACATAGACACTTTGCCACTATTTCAGTTAATTTTCAAACTTGTGTATGAAGAATAGATGTGCAGAGCTGAGTCCTACAGAAACTACCCTACACTGACACATGCTCACAAGTACAATCATGTAGGATTTCCAAGCAAAAAGCCCAGGCAATGTTGTGACATTTTGATTTCTATTTCCATTAGCCTGGTTGAAATGGGGAAAGGTGTGGGGAAAACCAAAAAACATCAAGTCCTACAGTTGTGCCAACCCGAGGATCACGAGAATATCATTTCCAAGGTTTATCAAGGGTGCCCACAGCTCAGGATAAACCCTTTGGTATCATTACTGCAAATTAAGTTACAATACCCATGAGTTAAAAAAGAACATTGCTCTATTAAAATACATGTAAAGTTCTGGCCAACTGCTTTACAACTTTATTGCTTATAATTGTGCAGGGCTCTCGCTCTTCAAGCCCAATCACTGTATTTCACACTAAACCCTAATTATACAATCTAGCATGAAAAAGCCAGAGATCCAGGCCCTTTAACAAGCTTAGGCAAAATCAAAAGGGCTAAATCAAAAGCTGGCTCACACCAACTCTATTCTTTGTGCAGTCAACCAAGACTAATTAATGCTTTTAATGTCAGTTTACCCCTTTTGGCACTATAAATCAGAACACGCAGCTTGTAGGAGTTAACAAAGGAATCCGTGCAAGGTGCAGCTGATTAACTAAACGCACAAATTCAAACGCCCTTAATCAGAAACAGGTAGATTTAGCAGCGCTGTACTCACCGAGCAGCGTTATCTGCAGGCTGGATGCAGAGAACACTCATTTAGCAACACAAACAAGGCCGGCACACCGGGAAGAGGTGTTTAAATTATACATCTGAGGGAAGGACCACCAGCCCCAGCAGGGCCCTTGTGAGTGCAGAGATGTGGAATAAGCACGGTGGGAAGCGCTACGGAGAGGTGTGGAGGTCGTGCTGAGTGTCCCACGTTGATCTTGTGGCCACAAAGCCTTCGAGAACCTGGAGTGCTTCCACACTGTTCCAGCAGGAGCAGAAAAGGGGTGCTCGAGCCATCACCTACTTGGCAAACCCCCTTTGTGTTTTCTCCATCACATGCTGCTCTCTTTTCGGTGTGGTATCTGAAGAGGTCGGGGTTTGGTTTTGTTTTTGTGTTGGTTTGGAAATCTGCGACTCAAAAAGCCTGACGCTAAACATGACCCCCAAAAGAAGCCAGGGCCACAAAACTTTCAAGAGACACACACATTTTTTAAGAAGCAATATAGATACGATTCACTTCCTAGGCTCAAAGAACAGGAGACCCCGATCTCATCTTTCTGGCTGAGCAGGCAGACAAGAAGTTTTTTGGGGCACTGTACTCCTACCTCGGGGCAGCAGCTACAGCACATGTCACATAAACTCAAAGATCAGAAGTAGAAATTCAGTCCTGAGCATCCTGGAAAGACTGGTGTCAGAGATCCTCTCTGCTGCTTTTGTCCTTAAGTCTTATTAAAACCTTCCTTTGTTTTTAAATCAGTTTCTGACATTTGATTGTTTTCCCCTCGTTCGGGGAAATGCCATCTTCCTAATCATGTCTCACTCCCTATTCCTCGAGCTGCAGGCGCAGCTGATGTTCAGCTGGTGAGCAACCGCCCCAACATACAGAGGCAAAAACATTTGAAAGACAATTTCTTAAGGACGTAGAGATGAGTAAGGAAAGTATTTGCAAGCATGCTTCATTGCATTCACAAAATTCATTAATTTCAGGTGAAATTCTCTTTTTAAATCCATCCTATTTTAGGGTACAGAAAAAGGTTTCCCTATGTAACATATCACAGTGTACTTAGGTACAGACTGGAGGGGGGTTTCCCTGCCCTTTGCTGACACAAACAGCATTTCAACATTGTCCAGAAAGGAACAAAAGTATTTTCAGGAAGTGAAAATTCCCATGAAGCAAGGATGGGCAAAGCAACCACAGGTCCCAGAGCCTCCCACACCTTTATTTGCAACTGCCTTGGGAGAGGGAAGAAAGGGAACCCAAACCCAGCAGCTTGCAGGACCTACCTGCGGTACATTTAGGAGAGCCTTGCTACTGCACGACTCTCAGGGAGCATGGGAAGATGAAGGAGATGAAGCTCAAGACCAAGAAGGGTATTTATGCTCTCCACCACCAAGAGCATCCAACTCTCCTGTTTCATCCATTGATGATTGGACCAGATGCAACTGCTCCTGCTCCCTTCAAGCATCCTAGCCAGGTGCCCAGGCATGTGTCACACTTGCCATGGGGTCAATTACGTGGCATGGTGGAAGATGTCACTCCTCTGAGCTGCCCTCACCACCAAAGAAGCGTCCCCCAGGACAGAAAGGTGCCACGTCCCTCCAAGCCACTGCGTCCCTCCAAGCCATCACATCCCTCTGAACCTTCCCTCTCGGGAAGGTACGTCTGGAACAGCTCCTCTGTGAAAGCTCCAGAGCACCAGATGACATCCCCAAGCACCACTTTATGTTCCAGCGACATGTACGACACTACAGCGTAGGTGCAAGCACTTTCCTGCCCACGTTTCCCAAGCCACGCAGATGAGCGGTGTGCTCCTAGCCCGGGCACTGATGGCCAGCATGTCACAGAGCACACAGGAACACAATAAAATCCCCACAGCGTGTGTAGACAAGACAAAAGCTGCCTTTTAAAACATTAACAGTGTTCCAACATCACCCATTTGCCCCCAAACATCAACCAGAGGAAAGAAGGGAACACAAATCACTGTCCTTGGTGTCTCCGTTAGAATCCCAGAACTGTAGAGGTTGGAAGGGACCTCAAGAGATCATCGGGTCCAAGCCCCCAGCCAAAGCAGGTTCCCTAGAGTAGGTTGCCCAGGTAGGCGTCCAGACGGGCCTTGAGTATCTCCAGAGAAGGAGACTCCACAACCTTCCTGGGCAGCCTGTCCCAGTGCTCCGTCACCCTCCCCGTGAATTAGTTCTTTCGCATGTTGGTGAGGAACTTCCTGGGCTCCATTTTGTGGCCATTGCCCCTTGTCCTGTCCCCACAAACCACTGAAAAGAGGTTGGCCAAATCCCTCTGTCTCCCACACTTAAGATATTTGTAAACATTGCTAAGATCCCCTCTCAGTCTTCTTTTCTCCAGGCCGAACAGACCCAGGTCTCTCAGCCTTTCCTCACAGGGAAGATGCTCCAGGCCCCGTATCATCTTTGTGGCCCTCCGCTGGACTCTTTCCAGGAGATCCCTGTCTTTTTGTACCGGAATGTTAGCTCAGCCATGAGCAAGGGACAGGGATCTCGCTTCACTCCTCCAACAATTATCAGATGTCCCATAGGATCCTCCTGCCCTACACAGCTTGGCTCTACAGCAACCAAATTCCGTATCACACGTACTCCCAAGAGGACAAGAGGACCCCACAGACCTGGCACAAGTGGTCCCAAGACTGAAGACCAGACATTTTCCAGATGAGATCTGAAATTCTGAGGTGAAGTAAGCAAATCCAGGAAGCCCCAGGCGTGCCTAGCCTCACGCCCAATTCCATTCAGACATGCTGAATAACAACAGCTTAATGAAAAAAAAAAAAAAAAAACATTTACACCAAACCAGGCTATTGCCTGTGAAGCATTGTTAGGTACACATGGACTTTCCACGTTGTGATTAACTATTTATTTGCTGGTATTCCCCTTAGGATGTGGCAGGGGAAGGGGATGAGGGGTTATTTCCCAAGCAGGAAAGAACCTAACCTCAGTAAACCAAGTCAAGAGGTCAGGCGTGCACACATCAGGTGTTTGACTGAATTTCTTCTGTCTCTTGATTTCTGAGCACTGTTTACCATCCTGAATCTAAAGGGAGGAGGCTCAGCCCAAGATTGAGACACCCAAAAGTGAATCTCTGAAACAGAGAGACCCTTGGGCAGGGCATTCCCCACCAGGCTGGAGGAGGCAGCTGGCGGCTCGCCAGCCAGATTTCCCCAGGCTCCATCAATTCCTCTCCCAGGATGTTCACTGAGCCCACTGGGAGCTCAGACACCCAGCACACACAAAGATAAGATTAGGCTTCTTAATCCAGAGCTGAATCGGACAGAGCCACGGGACCAGAAGCTCTGTTTCTTGTATGAAGCCAACACTTACGTTACTCTCCTTTTGAAAAACATCTCGGCTTCCTCATCTTCCATCAATGTCACTGTCACTTTTCCAATCTCTCAGCAATTCAGCCTCCACCCCTACCTCCTCCCTACCTTCCAGTCCTCCTGCAGCCCTGCAATTATCTTTCTTTGGCCCTGCAGAAGCAGCACAGCCCCATCTGTGTCCCCTACTCTGTTGGGGGGCAGCAGGCAGGAAAAGGGGACAGGAGCAGCATCAAGGCCCCCCTTTTTCCCCACCTTTATCCTTTTTCCAGCTTGATATTCAACAGAAATGGGCCCATCATTGCAAGATTGCCAAAAGCAAAGTTTTTCTGAAGTGTTTGGCACTTTCTGTCCCATCCCACCTTAGGCGTGTGGAGTTGACAAAGGTGGGAAGAAGAAGACCCAACGGCCTGGTTTTGTCCATACCCCAAAAGCAGGCATCTAATTAGGGCAGGCTTTTCCCTGGGATGGGCTGGAGCACTTCTGCAGGCTAAAATATTGGGAAGGTAAGGGGATGGCAAGCGTGAGTGCTTGATGCACGCGTAACGCAGTGGATCCAAGAGCGGGGAGCATCCATCAGCACCGCTGTCGTCTGCCCGCAGCCGGTTTTCGGCAAATCTGCCTTGAGTGGGAGCAGAACACTCAGCGGTTAGCCTGGTAGTTTACGTTACTAAGCAATCGGCAAAAACATGGAAAAGGGTGGGGGGGAGGAAATGTCAACCTTGTGTTTTCTGTACTTCCGTAGGAGAACAGCTGGATTGGGTCAGACCGACAGTTTGGCTACCCCAGCATCTTCTCTGCAGCAACAACAGAAGTGAGAAGAACACCTCGGGGAAAATGCAAGCACGGGGCAGCCACACCGTGACACTTGCCCAGCACATTTCCCAGCCCGCAACGGCACGCAGCTCAGGGATTTCCTCAAGTGGTATGCTCATATTTAATAGCTAACTATACATCATGTCATACCTCTATCATAACACATCTTCTTACACGTAAACGCCTAGAGGACCTGACCAGTTCATAATGCGAGTTGTCAAACAGAAAAGAAGTAGTTGAGATAGAACCCGCCCCAAACAATCTGCAGACCACAGGACACTACAAAGTTTCTATTTTTAAAAACTCTTCCTGCCTTTCTTTTACGAAAGGCTGCAATATAAGCTATTAGAAAAGTGCCTGCAGGCAAATGATAGAAAATTATACCAGGAATCACCCCCCTTTGCCAACCCGCTAGCAGACACAAGCAATATCTTTTGCCTTCTTTTTAATACAAAACAAAAATTAATTATTTACTAAGATGATATTAAACGCTAAAAAAAGGAACAATTCTTTACAGGAGCAGCACTTACTGTGCATTTTATTCCAGCCTGCTGGTTGCCTTGGACTTACTAACTTTATAAATCAACACAATAAAATACGCTAAGCATACTGGAGTTCCAGTTTATGCATTTCTTGACCCAGAAATCACATAAATAGTTTAAAATCTAATGTGATCCTGTATAGAAGTTCATTTAACATAAACAAGGGTCCAAGCCACACCAAACGCCAACGCTTTTCCACCAGTCTGCACTTGCTGTTGCAGTTACCTTTCCTCATCCCTTTCCCCCAAACATTTTTGGTCTGGGAGCTGTTTGGAGGATATTTAAAACCAAAACACGACTGTTCAAGGCAACCAGAAGAACACGAATCGATCGATACCTCTCGTGGACGAACTTCCTTCGGATGGAGACACTCCCGACGGTGATCTGCCTAGGGCTGCGGGGCAGTGGGAGTCTTCACAGCATTCCACAAGTCCTCAGCTGCAAGAGAGAGAGGGGAGACGGGTAAGGCTCCACCGACAAACCCACAGGGACAGAAAGCATGGATGCAGAGCTGGAGATGCAGGATATAAGGAAGAGGATGGAGCCCCTAAAAACTCGAAGAACGGATTTTCCAGCACTACAGATACAGGATGAAACACGGCAGATTTTCAACATTTGCATCCTTCCAAGGCTCGGCACCTTCCTGCAGGGACACACCGCAGGGATACACTCCGGGACTTTGGGCAGAAAAACTTGCACAAAGGCTCCATCACCTTCACGTCCTTCCTTTCCCGACATCCTGCTGCAGGTTTGCATGGAAACTAGAAACAAACAGCATCAGGAGGAGATAAAATCACAGCCAGGATCTCCTCAGCTTTCAAAATGGAGGAAAGAATGGAATCTGATCTTTTATTGAAACACTCGCCAGCCAGCTATTTGTCAGGATTTTAGACTAAGCAGGTTTTGGCCAAGCAAAGGTTTACACGGCTCTCCAACACCCTCCCGCCTCAGCTGACACGGAAACTCCGCGAACTGAAAATGAAACAGCTCAAAGCACGGCACAGAAAAGGCTCACGAGCAGCTCCACATGCTTTCTGCATTACGCAGAGGAACAGAAAACCTACTGTTCGCAACCCAGGACCCGTGAGCCTTACACAGGTTGTTTATTTTAATCGACCCAGGACCGAGAGGTTTCCGTTAAATCCTTTTGCATTATCACTAACCACCCTTCCAGCATTCCCATCCGCTCAAAAAAACAGTCTCAGGGAGAAACCGGGCACAGAATATTGATCTCAGCCCCAGTAAAATTTTTACTGCAGTCCCTGGGATCAGCTGCTGGAGGAAAACACCACCACGCCATCCGAGATGGCGCCGAGGATTGAAGTCAAGAAGCTGGGGCTCCCACACCCGGATCATCCCAACGCAGTTGGTACCACGTTGGTGGGATCCATCTGCCGTGCGGGCGCTTTCCTGCTGTATTTTCACCTTGTAACGAGCACATGCGTTGCTTGGAAGTTCATCGTGGTTTTAGGGTTTCTGATTTGCCTCTCTGGCCTCCCAGTTCGATGGGTACCAACCCTAAAATACATCAGCAAGTGGTTTACAGGAGGGAGAGGAAAGGGAGAAGCCAATTCCAGCAGAAACAGCGACTTGACAAGTCTTATCACATCAAGCTCTGCAGTGGCAAATTAGTCTCTCTTTGAGCACATTTTGTTCTCAAAGTAGCCTCGGTGCTTCAGGAGGTACCAAATATAACACAGCCCCATTTTAACTTCCTTCCAGGAATACACACAGTCATTTATCAAGAAGACGTGGGCTGCAGTTTCAGTTCCAAAAGTTCCAGTAACGTTCTGTAAAATTAAACAAATGACTCTTTTTGTGGCGAGAAAGAAAAAACAATCTGGGTCCTAGCAAGCAGGGAACGAGCCAGCCCCGAAGCCTGCAGTTCCTCCTCCATCCCCTAGCCATCTTCTGAAAAGCTCCCGGCGAGCTTCTCACCAGCTACGGGGTCAACGAGCCCTCTTCCCACCGATTTTACACCTCGAATCTAGGGGTGCTCAAGGCAAGGTTGGACGTGGTGCTTGGGGACATGGTTTGGGTGATATCAGTAGTAGGGGGGTGGTTGGACCCGATGATCTTGGAGGGCTCTTCCAACCCTACTGATTCTGGGATTCTATGACTCCGCACCTGCCTTTCCTTGGTTGGGTTTCCACCAGCCCTGCTCTGCAGCTTGGTGAAGTCCTTCCGACTCAGCAGAGTCGCCCTTTTTGGTGTTGGGTTCTTTTTCCTTCAGTCCTTTCCTGCTTTTTCTTGACGAGCAGTCGGAACGACGAGGCTCCTAATAACTTCATGCTGCTGCTGCTGAGAGCAGCTGAGCTGCAGGGGAATGGGGGCCGCCCGTCTGCCTACGCACACAAAACATCACTGCCCTCTTAGCTTTCAAAGAGCACTCTAAAACGGTGGGAATTTAAGATCAATACTTCAAATGAGTACTAATAAAAATGCAGTTTCATGTGGATCTTTCTCTTAACTTCAGTGGGAAGGCGGGAGGCATGAATGCAAGTACATAAATGTAATTACGGCTGCGTCAAGCTCTTCGCCGTACTCTCCTGCTCCATCTCGTACCCGCATCTCCTCCCCTTCCAGCTGCAGGCCTGGGCTGCCACGTCCCATAACCACGACGACTGCCACACACACACAATTTGCAGAGGATTTGCAGAGAAACGCAGCCAGTCCCAACCCAGGCCTTCAGGTAGAAGCACAAAGACATTTATTTACTAGAGAACTGGGAAAAAAAGCATTCTAACGAGGGAAAACACGACGTGAGGAGCTGAGAGTAGACATGAAAATGGGAAGGCTGCATTTTTAATTACCAGTCTACTTTGGGCAACGTGTTAAAAGTTTCTCAGCATACGCCTGAAGCATCTGTGTGCCTCTCCCCGAGGAGCTAGCCCGAGCTTTCATCCAAGCCATCCCATAAAGATTAGTTATCCCGCACACAAATACTAGCCCGTAAATATTATTAGGGTTTCCTTGGCGAAGAGCGTTAGGGCAGGAGAAGGAGGCTCTCCTCCCCAGTGTTAATATTCTTCTTTTCCTGGCTGTTTGCACCCAGGCTCACTGTTTCATCAGTTAAAAGAACCAAGAAAGATGAGGGATCAAGAAGCAAAGGCTTCAAGAAGCCTCAATCCATGTCCCTCGCTCAGCACCAGCTTCTCCAGTTGGTGGGCAAACAGCAGCACCAGCGGGAGGCCTGCCCCACAAAGCTGCACGTGGAAATAAGGTTTTCCTGAAACGCGACACAGAAAGAAGGTGAAACATCACGAGCTAGAAAATGCTTTCACGCTTGCCAAGTTCTTGTTGTTTTGAAGTTACCACCTCCCATACCCCTGCGCCAGGCACGGAGCGAACCTGGGGGTGTGCAGCCCCCAGGATGAGAGGTAGGACCAGGGCTTAAAGCCTTCTGGAGGCGTGCTTGGTGGTGGCGAGGGCTTTTGTCTTGTTCTGGCTTCTGCAGATACAAGACATCGTTAAGCCTTCTCTCTTCAGTTGGTGGACGCAGATTTTCCCTTCCTTTGCTTGAGTACCAGACTTCTGCACGTGGAAAGCCCTCGGTTTAGGGTCAAGACTCTTCCAGCTCCTGCCTACCGCTCTCAGCTTCCTCCCAACCCTTCTCCAGCCTTCTCTGTAGAGCCAAAGCTGCTCCAACCTGCTGAATAAATTCATTAGCCGAGGTAGAATACATCTCGCGCAAGTTTCCCATTAACTTCTAATTTCCTAATTATTAGATTACATGCTCTAGCTTTTAAAGCAAATTACCTCCATCGAGTTGAGCAAAGAAACCTAACAAAGGATTCCTGCAGCTTACTCCCCAGGTCCTCCCTTCCCTCCCATTTTCTTCTTGGTGTGAAAAAGCTCAAATCCTTTAACGTTTCCGTAGATTACTGCAGCTACTTAGTAAGAAAACTTGCTGCCTAGTATCTTCATCAACTACAAGGGGTGTTTCAAGCAGGGAAAGAAGATTTTTCATTTTGTTCCTATCCTCCCCTCCTATGACCTCCTACTCCAGTGGCAGGAGCTGGGCACGCGGATTATAAAATAAATTAAGAATTAATTAGAACGTATTGATTAAAAAACTCGCCTTGGGAGATTGCAGATTGCTACGATAAACTTGTGTTGGCACGATTCATTTGAAAATACACTCCACAACTTATCAAGTGGAGATGAAAACATTCTCTAAGTGTCTGACATGCTGGAAGGTAAAAAAAAAAAAAAAAGAAATACACAGCCAAGGAAATGACTTTATTCCGTCGGACAGCACTGCACAGCTTCCCTCATGAGCCAATTTTCTGCCTCAAAGACCGTACTGAGACCCTGAAATGCACGGCCATCCATCAGGACACTCACAAGGACACGGATTTTGGAAGGAACGGAAAAAAAATTAGGAGCTAAAAATCCAGCTAGACGAGGTCTAACGGTGCTTGAGCAGAGCCAGGCACCTAAGCACATGCCTCACCTAAATCCTTTTCAACAACGCCTTGAGTTTAACCCTCTGAGTATCCACACCCAGCCGAACAGAAATGGATCTTCAGGATCCAATGGAAATGGAAAGATCCAATGGATCTTTCCTACAAATAACATTTATTGGATGGCATTGGACAGACGTGCCATCCCTTTCCTATACCTGCGCCCCATTTTGTCCTGGAGCATCACCACCCTTCTGCTCCGCTCCGATACCGAGCTGGCAGAGCCTCCTGTGCCCAGCCACGTCCTTACCTCAACCACATTCCTGATCCCAGGCAGGAAAAATTCCCCAAAGATCACAGAAGTCGGTGCTGGCAGCTGCCTACCTCCTGCTTTCATCCGTTTGTCGAAACCAGTTCTTGAAGCATTGAAACCACGGCGCTCTGGGCTTGTTATTCTGTCTCTTGCGCAATTTCTATATTCTAGGACATTGAGAGGTTTCTAAGTCACTGACAACTTTGTAGTGGAAGAAAAAAGTTAATTAGCTAAGACTAATGTTAATTGAAACAACGTGTGGCACCACCGACAATACGGAACCGTCAGAAGAAAACAGAAGAAAGCAGTGTGAGAAAGTAAAACGCAGCCATCATCGTAAAAACTAAAAATGTAACTTACAGCTACAGCAGCCCCAGTTTGACCTTTATTAGAAAAATACAAAATCCAAGGAAAACATTCTAATAAAGGAGAGGGATCGAGGAGAACATGACAGGCAATCTATTCGGACATCAGGCCGAGCATTGACAGGGCTCCGACCTCTTCACATGCACATCTGAGAGCTAATTCGTGAAGCCTTTACTGCAACAGTGAGTAACTGCAGACTACAACTTCGAGGCGTTAATACCAGGGGTGGCGTGAAGCTGGGAGCAAGGAAATACCGTACAGAGGATACCGGAGACGCTGGTCGCAGCGCTTCGTGTATTCGGTATCGAAATTCAGGAATAAAGGGGTGAAATGTTAACAAACGCGCACGGGTTGTCCAGAGCAGAGATTAGCTCTTCTTAGGACACATCATAAATAAATAAATAAATAAATAAATAAATAAATATTTTTAAAAAACTGAGAAACTGGTGGTACTGGCAACATATATAAATATATATATTTGCGTTTCCTCCCCAAAAACCTGCCTGCCGTCCTGGTGCCCTCGCAAGCGTTACGGGGCCGCGCAGCAAACCAGATTAGCGAACTGATCTGGGTTAAAAATAACCTTTTTTTTTTTTTTTTTTTGCTGTTCCCTGACCTGGTTCGCCAGATGGCCCCTCCGGCAGCTGCAGCAGCACCGGCGAGGTAGCGCGGCGATGGGAACGGGCAGCCGAGGAGGAGCAGGAGGAGCACAGCTCCTTGAGCCAGTGCTGAGCTAGGGAAAGCATTTCGGTGGGATCTGATGGAAGAAATGGGAAGCATTTTGAGCAGGATTGCTTGGAGAGCACACCTGCGATGCCCCACGCCTCCGTGCACGCTCTCCATCCCAGGGCACGCGATGGCCTTCCACCATTACAGGTATTAACCACCACAAAAAACACACCTTGTGCTGTTTTCCTTTTGCTTGCTTGTTTTCATGTGTGTTTTTTTTTTTTTCTTGTGGTTTTGTGTTTTTTACCTATATAAAAAAAAAAAGCCTAATCCACTGGCAAGCTGGAACGGTTGCTTTTAGAGCCAGAGACTGAGAAAAGGGCAACTGCTGGTGAAACCCCAGCCATGTTCTGTCTGCGCTGCCCTTGCTGCTGTTCGGCTTGGGATGTCGGCCCCGGAGAGGATCCCCCGGGCGCAGGACCTGGAATCCCACAGGACAACAGCACGGGTGGGTTCAAGAAATCGAAGGCAGCCCTTGCAGTCTGGATTCACATCGCCAGATGAAGACGACTTCAATGAACAAAGCGAGATCGGTTTTGCATTTATATTTAAATCTACCTAAAAAAAAAAAGACTATTTTTCTAAGGTCAGTCTTTCAAATGTGCCAGTTTGCAAAGAAACGTTACTACGCCTGCTACATTTTTTAATCCAGAAAGATACACACTGGAGACAAATACATTTATTCAAACACTTGATTTTCACTTTCTTAATGCTTTTTGCTATTCTAAGCATATGTTCTAGTCTAGTTCATTAATCTACTTTCAGTTTATACAGCCCATCTTTGAAGAAAGTTTCTTCTTGCGTTTCAAAAACTCTGTCACAGTAACTAGGCTCAAAACACTGCCTAGCAGTAGGGTTTGAACACACATTTAAATTATCCTATTTATGTAATTGGCATTAAAGCAGTAAATGGTGAAATAAACAGCTCGTTTCTTATTTGCACAATCCTCCAGGTCAGATTTCAGCCTCTCAACACATTAAACATTAAGTGTTTACCATCATTTAAAAGATGCAGCTTTGAAAGTGGAAAATTGTCATCTGGAGATATCAACTCCCTAAATATTGAGACCATTGCCAAGGGTCTATGAAAAACTGGAGGCCCTAACGTTAAACGTTACCTTTGATTTAGCCTTGAAAAATACCATAATTCCATCCGGGCCACCTCAACATCCTTACAGCTGTTGTCCCTCTGTGGATAAATGCGTTAAAATAAACGAAAAACAATGAAGGTGTTGAGGTCTTAAAGATCTGAGTGCAACTGGACAGCGATTCAGTTAGGTCCTCTGGAGGCTGCTAAATAAAATGTAGAACGTGCATTTGAATGACCTTCAGTGGCATTCTCACACAAAATACATTGCAGGAAACCACGTGTCATGGATTCCCACAACAAGAATAACTTCTGTTGATGTTTTTGCCAAATCTTTAGGCTTCATTTGCACTTACTGCCACCTCCAACTTGCTGTCGTGGCCCTCTTGAGAGCAGGGAAAAAATACAGCCACACTCAACAACTTGCCATTAAATTCAGCATCCACAGCCCGTGGTGGGCTTAACATCACAGAGTAATCCCCACAAGGGGGGACCCACAAGGATCATCGAGTCCAACCCCTGAAACTGTCAAGCTTCATGAAGTCTTTCCGAGAAGGTAGGCTTGTTAGGAAAAGGGACCGTGCCACAAATTTACTAAAATAAGGTGTCCATAAAACTATCAGGCTTGGGTTCTAGAGCCTGGTTGGCATTGACTCTCCCTTAACATGCCCTAAAGGTGCTGGATGATGTCCCCAAGAGGTCTCCTGAGGAAAGACGGAAATTTCCGGCAACAAAAGACATGCTTTGCTGAAGAAGACAGGGACAATGACATAAAACAGTTGAACAAGAGTACCAGTCTCACCAGTCCTGATGATTTTATCCATCCTTTGTCCTGTCCTGTAAAGCCACCTAAGGGCTTCTAGTCAAACTCCACAACAGAATTACCCGTTAAAAGTAGACCTTGATCCCTTCTTGATGTTCTGCAAGTACAACCACATAAAGCAGATGTGTGATCTTTTCTCCCCTGTCCTCCTGACAGCAAAATCAATTTGCAGATTGTCGTATTGACAAAGACGCAGTTATTTCCATTTGAAAAACCAGCCAAGGAGCGTTGAGGAAATCATTGTTTTGCCGGTACGAGCTATGCCTTGACCGAATGATTTTGCTAGCGACCCTTTTGTCTCGAGAAAGAGACCCAATCCTGCCACCCTACAAGTCTTGGGAAAAGAAGTTCTGGTCGAAAAAATGATTCACAAAAGTGATTTTTTACTTACCCATAAAGTTCCCATAAGCAGCAATTGACCATTTATCAGATCTTTTGTCTTCCACCATGCCCAAAGCGTGCACACATTGACAAATCAGAGCAGCATCCCTACGCTGAACTACATTTAATCAAGTAATTTATTGATCCAGGCACGCAGATTAGGTAGCCATAAAAATAACGTTAAGGTGGGTAACTGCTTCTCCATAAAGGTGTTCCCAAAGACTGCCACAAATTTTCAAGGACTGATTACTTTTCAATAACAAACTCATTTTTAAATAAGCTTAAAAGCAATTAAAAGCTAGTTAAGTCAACATTTCTTTCACTAGGGGCTATTAAACACTTGTTTAAAGCAGTCCCAATCTCTCCTTCCTCGGGAAGTCATTAGCCACAGCTGTCACCACAGACCTAATTTTTCCCTGCTTGATTCCCTTTGCCACGCAGTTCTACAACAGCACTGCCAGTGACGAAGCGAGCCCAAATTTAGAGCAATATCCACCAGTTCTGGAACGGATCACAAGGATCCCCCAAACACATGCAAGAGTTTCACCTCCCCGAGTACTGCAAAAATATATATATATATATAAAATCCTAGAATCCCAGAACCATTAGGGTTGGAAAAGCCCTCCAAGATCTTCTGGTCCAACCGTCCCCCTTCCGTCAACATCACCCACTAAACCATGTCCCTAAGCACCACGTTAAACCTTTAAAATACTTGATAATGTAAGAGAAAAACAAAAAGGTTTCTTCCAGCCCTGTAACAGCTTTTGCTAAGGACTTGAATCATTTACTGATCCTCTACCAGCCGCTCACAGCAAAGATCAAGTCAGACAGCACTCGAATCTGCACCCCCACATCACAATCATCTAGGACACTGAGTGGCTCAGAAATTATCCATTATGAATTATTTAGCGACCAAGAGTGCCGAGTTTCACCACTTTCAGCAATGCCATCTCATACGTGCCCTGGGTGTCTGTTCAACCCCCCGTGACGTGCCCTGTCTCAGAGAAGCTACAATTCATCTCCAAACAGCCCTGAAAACGTGCCTACAGACTGTATTCTGAGCCAAGCCCGTTGCTACCTCATTAAGATACCCATGGAGACTCATCTTCACCAGATCTGACCACAAAAAACATGTGATTTTCTTCATAACATTTCTGCAAGAGAGAACATTAGCGGTGCCCCTCTTGTAGAGATAAGAAATAAACCACATTACATAGATGCCTAATCCCTCAAAGATATTCAGAAGCTCAACTCCCACTGAACCAACAAAGTGAAAGTAAATTCCTTTGCAGATCTGGGCAACGGAGACGTACCCAGGTCGGGGAGAAAGCTCTATTTCACGTTCATTTTTTGTTGCATGTTTTGGAAAGCCTCCAAACGTGCCAAAACCTCCAAACGTGCCAGGACCTCCCAACCCTGGCATCCAAAATTCCTTCATTCACGTTGTATGGTGGCATTTTCAGCTCCTGCTGTAGGTAGGGGTAAAGGTTCGGCCATTTCAGGCTTCCAGAAATCATAACATAACTCCATTTTATTTTATGCACTACACTGCAAGTTTTCACCTTACTTTGGCAGCTTTTTATACCGTGTAATAACAATTAACTCCCTTTGGCATAATTTATATGAATCATTGATTTAATACAGATAGCTAAAAAAAAAAAAAAAAAAAAAGAGAGACCTATTAAGTCATCTGAATGACCCTACCATCACCGCTGGATTGTTCCCGGCAGCACACTCTCCATGCTTGTTTTAAATGTGCTTGTCACAGCATAAGCACAAAAACTGTCTGCAAAGCAGAGACATGTTTCCCTAACATATGCTCTAAGTCAACACGGTGCTGGAAATCTTCAATTTATGACTAACTGTTGCGCTGCACTTTTATTCCTCCAAATAGACTTGAATGTTTCTTGAGGGAGTGAAAAAGGGCTGTTTGCATTTCACTGTGCAGCAAGAACCCATAACGAATACTTCCCTCGTGATTTTCAAGTTGGATCCAAGCCTTGCACGTCCAGCAGACCTGCAACGCGACGGGACACATCTTCATGAAGAGCCCAACACACTGGAAGAGGGCGACCAGTTCTGGAAGTACCAATAATACAGATATAGACGTGCAGAGCATTTTGGGGATGTTTGGTGGGTTGTATTGGGGTTTGGTTTATTTTGGTTCAGGTTTGTTTGTTTGTTTTATAAGAAGCAGAGATGAGACTTTCTTCATGGAACTCCCACAGGCCCATTATGGGAAAAGCAGAAAGGGAAAAAGCTGTCATCTCGCTCCCTACTTCAAGGCAACAACAATACTGGAGCTGTTCCTGGCAGATGTGCTTCTGAAACCTGTTCTTAGAAACTTTTCTAACGGGGATTCCCATGTTTCCTCAGGCAATAGTTCAGGGATTGTGGTTGGTTCCCCCTACGCCATTGTGTAACCCATATCAAGCTTGTGTCTGCCACCCCTTATCTTATCACTGCGCACCTCCGAGCAGCACACACCATCTTCCCCGTAACCTGCCCTCCAGATGAAGGCAGGAATGACAGAAAAAAGGATCCTTCTCCCGATGGGGCAGACCCAGCTCTAACATCACACACTCCAGCTCGCAGCCACCTGTAGACTCCTGCTGGTCTCACCCCAGCTTCCCACTGCCCACATTGTGCCAGGGAGCCTCTTGGTGGGATTGTTCCAATCAAGGGGAAGGACTTCTGAACACGAGCCAGCAGTGTGCCCAGGTGGCCAAGAAGGCCAACAGCATCCTGGCTTGTGTCAGGAGCAGTGCAGCCAGCAGGGCCAGGGAGGTGATCGTCCCCCTGTGCTCGGCTCTGCTGAGGCCGCACCTCGAGTGCTGGGGTCAGCTTTGGGCCCC